>NC_079445.1:44622381-44628045 GCF_903798145.1 Danio aesculapii | reverse complement strand
ATTAGTATCATTATTATTATTATCTTGTAGACAATGACACATTAAATGTATCAAAAGTGACAGTAAAGACATTGATCTTAATATTTTAATTAAGTGCTCTTTTTATCTTAAAATTGATCAAGGAATTTATTTCCAAATTTATAATAAATTTTCCAAAGGAAGATAATTAAACCCATCAAATAAATAGTTTTAAATTAGTGAAGTAGATTTTTTTTGTTTTAAAGAATAAATAATAAACATATGTGTATATATACACACACACATACACACATTAATATATTAATAAAAATGTACTGTGTGAAATGACTAACAATAAATTACATTAATTTAAAAACAAAAATAAGATTACTGATAATAATAATTTATTATTATTATGATAATTGAATTAATAATTTTACATAGTAATACTCTTTTGAATAGTTGTGCACTAGTCTTTTGCTAGTTTTGATGTGTTTGTAATATGTAAGTTGTAGACGGGGTTTTATTCGGTTAATCTAGAAGCAAAGCAAACAAATATTTTAATTCTCTGAAATCATTTCACTTCAATTTTAATTGAATATTCATTTAAATTTTAATAAGTCAAATGTGCAGTTCATTCACAGTCAATTCATACAGAGCTACTTTCAGTAAAATAGAACCAAATCCACTCAACTCAGTGAGGTTTTATGTGCTGTTTTTTTTTCCAATTATTATTTAAAGAAAATAAAGCATTTTTGAGTTGGTGCTTTGACTTTGACTTTGTGTCTGACTTTATATCTTTATTACTCATTTCCCATCCTCGTGTCCCTGTTCTCCCTCCCTCTGGACTCCATTGATTTTTCCATGCAACACTGACCTCACGTCAACATTATATACACGCGGACAGAAACCAGCGGCCTTTATAGAGGACCAGAACTTCCTCACTGCATCATTTCTCTTTAAATCACAGTCATGATGAAGCAGCATTTCTGCTCTCGCTTCAGACGCAGACCTTGAAAGACCCCAGAAACATTCAAGAGAGAAACGGACTCCTCCAAAAAATCTTGTTCTGCTCCTTACAGCCCATTTAGAGGGAAACTGAAGAGAAACCTGCATCCAGTGATAAATGTTTGGCACAACGCTGTATATAAATATCCAGAGTTTAGCAGTTTTTCTTATTTTGTGATTCATGTTTTATTTTTACCTTTATTTCTGCTTTTGAATTGCATTATGGGAGCTTGATCTTTCTTCCAACAGGAGTGCTCAAACTTTTATTATGAAGAGCGAAAAACAAAATAGATTGAGGGTTATGGGCCAAAGTTAAATATCCCAAACCATATTACATAAAATTTGCCATGGGTAATTTCCTAATTTATTTGCTAATAATTAAAAATATCTAGAAAATGGGGGCATCACGGTGCCGCAGTGGCACTAAATTGGCCGTAGTGTCTGAGTGTGTGTGTGTATGGGTGTTTCCCAGTGCTGGGTTGCAGCTGGAAGGTCATCCGCTGTGTAAAACATATGCTGGAATAGGTGGCGGTTCATTCCGCTGTGTTGACATCTGAAGTAGAGACTAAGCTGAAGGGAAAAAAATGAATGAGTCTTAATTAGGTGTCACGGTGGCGCAGTGGGTAGCACGATCGCCTCACAGCAAGAAGGTCACTGGTTCGAGTCCCGGCTGGGTCAGGTGGCATTTCTGTGTGGAGTTTGCATGTTCTCCCCGTGTTGGCGTGGGTTTCCTCTGGGTGTTCCGGTTTCCCCCACAGTCCAAACACATCTGCGCTACAGGTGAAAGCTAAATTGTTTGTAGTGTATGTGTGTGAATGAGAGCGTATGGGTGTTTCCCAGTGACGGGTTGCGGCTGGAAGGGCATCCGCTGCGTGAAACATATGCTAGATAAGTTGGTGGCTCATTCAGGGCGACCCCTGATTAATAAAGGGACTAAGTCGAAAGAAAATGAATGAACTAGAAAACGTTGCTTTAAAACAAATCAATTATTGATGCAGTATCATTTTTAACGTTTTATACTGAACTTATTATAATAAAAACATAAACAATCCCATTTATAACACTATAGAATTCAATGCTGAATACACTAGTCAAGCTGCTTCTGCCTTTACCTTGATTTGCTCACTGATGTCTTGTGCATTGTCCTCCATCTGTCAACTCACAGTATTTACATTTTAATAGTCAGATTCATTTACAACATTTAATTGAAACAACAGTTCTGTAGCTCCTCAATTAAACAAGGAAAGGTTATGGTAAATTTGAAATGATTATCTCTGTCAAAGGCATTCGCCCCAACCAACTCCCCATCACTCTCTTTTCAGATGGGATAGTGGGCCAAACCACTATCCAGGGTTACCTTGGGCCAGCTTTAGCCCACGGGCCCTTCTTTGGGCACCTCTGGTTAAAAGTGCTATATTGTCTGAGTTCATGTTGTATATTACGCTACAAAAACCTTGTATTGAACTGTCAGTACAGTTATTTTACAGACTTATTTCTCTAGATATTATTTCTTATATTATTAATTCAAACCACTAAAATGTCAGTAAAAGTCACTTTGTTAAACTGTAGAGTTGAATATTCAACATTAAAAGTGGACAGAGCAGAGATCAACATCCCATAATGCAATTCACAACTGTAAATAAACAAAAAGTGAATCACAAAACACAGGAATTGTTCATTAAGAGATATTTTTGACAGTGCACTTCTGGTCTCTGTGATGCAAAAAAAGTCACTGAATTATTGAAAGTAGCTCTGTATTAATCGACTATGAATGAGCTGCTTATTTTATTTTATTCAGCTTGAATACTTAATTAAAATGGAAGTATGAGTCTGGGAAATAAAAATATCTGTTGAATTGTGCTTTATTATTACTCTTCATTCATTTTCTTTTGGGCTTAGTCCCTTTATTTATCTGGGGTCGCCACAGCGGACTGAACCGCCAACTTATCCAGAATATGTTTTACACAGCGGATGTCTTTCCAGCTGCAACCCAGTACTGGGAAACACCCATACACTCTTGCATTCAGACACACACTACAGCCAATTCAATCTTTTTTAGCTTATTGTACCTGTACTGCATGTATTTAGACCGTGGGGGAAACCGGAGCACCCGAAGGAAACTCACGCCAACACAGAGAGAACATGCAAACTCCACACAGAAATGCCAACTGACCCAGCCAAGGAACCAGCAATTTTCTAGCTGTGAGGCGATTGTGCTACCCACTGCGCCACCATGACGCCCCGCTTTATTACTCTATTAATAAAAGACCACATAAACATGTCATTGATTTAAAATAGGTGGATGGATGTGCTTTGGGATAAATAAAATATGTTGAAAAGACCCTAAAATTGTAGAGTTTATTCATTTTAATGCATTTAATTCATTCTTATTAAGTGGTAAAATAGTATACTAGTGTTAAAAGTATGTTAAACATCAAAATATATTTCTAGAAAAATGTGAGCAGAAGGAAAATATTATTATTATTATTATATTAATCAGGGGTAAAAATTATCAAATAAAGCCGTTTTTATTACATTTACTACATTTAATAAATCCTTGTTAAATTTAAATGTATTGTTTTATTTGGATTAGACAGAATTCAGACAAAAGTAAATGGTTAAAATAATCTATGAAAGTACAATGGATTAATTGTTGGTAAATTTTCATGAATTCAATTAAACCACACTGTAAAAAATAAATCAGTAAAATTCACGGTAAAAAAACAGCAGCTGTGATTGCCAAGTATTTCACCGGTAAAAATACGGTACAAACCATAAAAGTAATTGCTTTTTTTTACGGTAAACTACCGTATTTCATTAATTTATAGATGTAATATGTCTGTATTTTGAATGACCAATATCTTCACATGCTTTGTTACACAGTTAGACACGTTAACACAGCCATATGCTGGTGGTGATGAGTACGATACATAATAAACCACTGCTCATCACAATCAACTTTTCCCACAAGCAGTAAAGTGTATCAGTGTAGAGAAGGTGCTCAGTGTCATTCACACAGCTACTAAACACCAGTATGGTAACACACATGAAATTAAAGTCATGAAATAAACATTGTTTATCCACATTAGCTGTAGCATAAATCTCTAATGTACATCACTGATGGGGAAACAGCTAAAAACATCCATAATAATGTCAATGAACAGCAGAAACAGTGATGTGCCATGCAGGGAATTCTGGGAAAGTCAATTCACAGTTATTCTGCGTATATATTAAGGAAACACACTGTTAATCAGGTTACAGATTTGTACTGTAGCAGTTTTACAGTGTTTACCATTGAAATCACGGCCGTTTTTTACAGTGCGGATGTGCTTTTTTATTATTAAGGTTTTATATATTAATAATTATAATCACGTTTATAATGGACATTTCAGGACACTTTTAAATCAATGATTGTTTTTCATTAGGCATGTTAATTCATTCATTTATTAATTGATTTATTATTATTAAATATATATATAAATGTAAATGTTTGAGTGTGATCCTGCCGCTGTAAGCCTGATCTCCAGCCTCTTAAAAGATCAGTGCAGTGCTGCAGCATCTCCAGCATGACCTGTGTTCAGCTCTAATCCTCAGTGTGTGTGTCGTGTGTGTGAGGGAGAGAGAATATGACCAGTTGTGTGAGAGAGAGTGTGTATGCGAGATAGAGAGTTTGTGTGTGTGTGTGAGAAAGAAAGAGAATGACCATTTGTGAGAGAGAGTGTGTATTTGAGGTAGAGAGAGAGTTTGTGTGTGTGTGTGTGTGTGTGTGTGCGTGCGCGTGCGTGCGTGCGTGCGTGCGTGCGTGCGTGTGTGTGAGCGAAAAACCAGAGTGAACGTGCATTTGTGTGAGAGTGTGTGTATTTGAGGTAGAGAGAGAGTTTGTGTGTGTGTGTGTGTGTGAGCGAAAAACCAGAGTGAACGTGCATTTGTGTGAGAGTGTGTGTATTTAAGGTAGAGAGAGAGTTTGTGTGTGTGTGTGTGAGTGAAAAACCAGAGTGAACGTGCATTTGTGTGAGAGTGTGTGTATGTGGAGAGAGTGTGTGAGGGAGAAAGTTTGTGTCTTTGCGAGAGAAGATGGTGAGTGTGTGTGTGACCATGTGTGTAACTGTGTGTGGGTGTGTGTTTGCATTTGCGATGCTCATCACACACTGACAGTTTGATGTGTTTGACCGCAGGGCTTCTGCTCCTGGTTGACGGCCATATTCAGAATAAAGTAAGTGTCTGTTTGGCTCTAATGTGAAGTTATTAATATTAATAACAGCAGAGCAGAACACACTGATCTGACTCTCTGAACAATGCCTGAACAAACAATCCTGAAAACCTGCAATCTGGAATATGCTCTTCAAGTTCATCTGAGTTTTTAATATTCATTTATTTATTTATTTGCTTATTTATTTAATTATTTACTTATTTATTTACTTATTTACTGGTTTATTTATTTACTTTATTGATTATTTATTTATTTATCTATTAATTTATTTAATTTACTAAATTCTTTATTCATTTATTTATTTACTTATTTATTTATTTATTTATTTATTTATTTATTTATTTATTTATTTATTTATTTATTTACTTGTTTACTTTATTGATTTATTTATTGATTGATTGATTTATTTATTTATCTATTAATTTATTTACTTTACTAAATTCTTTATTCATTTATTTATTTACTTATTTATTTATTCACTTATTTAT
>NC_079445.1:44587381-44617381 GCF_903798145.1 Danio aesculapii | reverse complement strand
TTATCATATATTGAATAAAAAAAATCTAGTATTTTTAATATGCATTTTTTATTTATTTATTTATACTTTTGTGTTAATTTTGAGTTATATTGAACTGAAAAATCCTATCTAGTATTTTTAATAAAAATGTAAACCTTTTATTTATTTTTTAATGAATTTTAGGTTATTTATCATATATTGAATAAAAAATCTAGTATTTTTAATATGCATTTTTTATTTATTTATACTTTTGTATTAATTTTGAGTTATATTGAACTGAAAAAATCTTATCTAGTATTTTAATTATAATGTAAACATTTTATTTATTTATTTATTAAAATTTATTTTTTTTATGAATTTTAGGTTATTTATGATATATTGAATAAAAAAATCTTATATTTTTAATATGCATTTTTTATTTATTTATACTTTTGTGTTAATTTTGAGTTATATTGAACTGAAAAATCTTATCTAGTATTTTTAATTAAAATGTAAACCTTTTATTTATTTTTTTAAATGAATTGTAGGTTATCATATATTGAATAAAAAATCTAGTATTTTTAATATGCATTTTTAATTTATTTATACTTTTGTATTAATTTTGAGTTATATTGAACTGAAAAAATTATCTAGTATTTTAATTAAAATGTAAACATTTTATTTATTTATTTATTTATTTATTTATTTATTTATTTATTTATTAAAATGTAAGTTTTTTAGGACTTTTAGGTTATTTATCATATATTGAATAAAAAAATCTAGTATTTTTAATATGCATTTTTTATTTATTTATACTTTTGTGTTAATTTTGAGTTATATTGAACTGAAAAATCTTATCTAGTATTTTTAATTAAAATGTAAACATTTTATTTATTTATTGGATAAATCTTAAGTTATTTATCATCTATTGGACAGTAAAATCTTACCTTGAGTTTTAATTAAAATGTAAACATTTTAGTTTTTTTTTTTTATTTATTAATTTTAGGTTATCATATATTGAATAAAAAAATCTAGTATTTTTAATATGCATTTTTTATTTATTTATACTTTTGTATTAATTTTGAGTTATATTGAACTGAAAAAATTATCCAGTATTTTAATTAAAATGTAAACATTTTATTTATTTATTTATTTATTTAAATGTAATTTTTTAATGAATTTTAGGTTATTTATCATATATTAAATAAAAAATCTAATATTTTTAATATGCATTTTTTGTTTATTTATACTTTTGTATTAATTTTGAGTTATATTGAACTGAAAAAATCTTATCTAGAGTTTTAATTAAAATGTAAACATTTTATTATTATTTTTTTTAATGAATTTTAGGTTATTTATCATATATTGAATAAAAAATAAAGTATTTTTAATATGCATTTTTTATTTATTTATACTTTTGTATTAATTTTGAGTTATATTGAACTGAAAAAAATTATCTAGTATTTTAATTAAAATGTAAACATTTAATTTATTTATTGGATAAATTTTAAGTTATCATCTATTGGACAGTAAAATCTTATCTAGTGTTTTCAAGTTTCTAAATTCTAATTTTTATTTCTTATTTAAATTAATTTATTTTATTTGTATGACCTCTTTTTGATGGGTCAATAAACAAACAAACGTTTCATTTATCATTTTATTAGAAAAAAGTGCTTATTTTGTATAATATTGTATAAAAAGGTTGTGTTTGGCACAGAATGCCCCTTATAATTTCCTAATAATGACCCTTTTGTTATCTTTCAGACAAGGAAATGAAGTTGTTTTGTGTTTTGTCCTCAGAGAACAACGCATACAGCTTTGGACGCACAACAATCGCCAACTTGAATTCTGGGTAAGACATTGCACACATTCTCGAAGCTGTATCACTGGGTCAGGTGAGGATTGTGGGTAAAACATTTGTGTCTCTTTCTGTGTGTTGTTCAGGAATAACCTCTTATGGCTGCACACGTCTTTTGCCTTCATGTATCTTCTCCTAACCGTCTACAGCATGAGACGCCACACGTCCAAGATGCACTACAAAGAAGACGATCTGGTACGTCACTTTCACCGTAAACATGTAGTGCTGGAAAGGTTTCAATCAATGTGAGGGTTATTAAAGGAGACCTATTATGCCCCTTTTTACACGATGTACAATAAGTCTCAGATTTCCCTAGAGTGTAGTGGATTTTCAGCTCTGAAACTGACCCTTTTAGGCTTTGATCCTATAATTTTGGCATTTTGGTGACTGTCGCTTTAAATTCAAATCAGATTGTGATCTTTTTCAGAAGAGGGTGGAGCTACAAATGCCTGTGTGTCAGCAAAGCAACAGACAGCTGCTTCTTACTCAGAGCCTTTTATGCTAATGAGGGAGAGATAGGCACTAGTGGGCGGGGCTTTCTCCCTCTGATGACACGTACAAAGGGAGAATGTCAATCAAAGTGTTTCTGCAGACTGTTTTGATCAAGTCTGATTATAAACAATACAATTAATTCATGTTTACATTTAGAAGCTGGTTATATTCACACACTGCTGACTCACAACGTTGTTTATACCACTTATAAAAGTGATTTTTGCATAATAGGTGCCCTTTAAAGTGCCCCTTTAATGCTTTTTAACTATGTATATTTTTTGTTGTGAATGTAAATGTCCTGTAGAAATCAAGGTGGAGTTATTCCCCCCCCCCCATTATTGCACGCAATTACAGTCGCACTTTCTAAAAAATTAGCATAGTAGCATCCTTTTGTTTGTAATTTTGGTGATGTGTTTGCAAAAAATAAAAGTAGTTCTATCTACTTAGTAATAATATTTTTATCTTAATAATATTCATTCATTCTCCTTCATGGGAAACACCCATACACTCTCATTCACACACACACACACACACACACACACACACACACACACACACACATACACTACGGCCAATTTAGTTAATCAATTCCCCAGTAGCGCATGTGTTTGGACTGTGGGGGAAACCGGAGCACCCAGAGGAAACCCAGACCAACATGAGGAGAACATGCAAACTCCACATAGAAACGCCTACTGGCCCTCCAGGACTCGAACCAGCGACCGTGCTGTGCTCACCGTGCTCACCGTGCCATCCCCCCCCCAATAATAATAATATTAAGCATTTTTCATGGTAACAGATAAAACAAAAGGTAAAGCGAAGGCAGCTGCAGCGGCGCATGCTGTAATGCTCATGAAATATAGTTTTCTTTTTAATTAGTTTTTATTTATTTGTATTTATTTTGATACTTTTTAAAGTATTTATTTGTTTTATTTTGCTTTATTTTCATTTTCTTTTGCTTTTCATGTGTTTTCTGTTTTATTTCATATTTTATTTAATTGTTTTAATTATATAATTTTAATGATTTAATTGTAATATAAATGACTCTTTAATGCAGCTGCAGCGACGCATGCTGTAATGCTCATCAAATATTGATGAAGTCTGTCTATAGCATTGACCTACATTTCTGGATCCTCTCATCTGTGTGTATGTAACACTTTTACCTCTCTCTCTCTCTCTCTCTCTCTCTCTCTCTCTCTCTCTCTCTCTCTCTCTCTCTCTCTCTCTCTCTCTCTCTCTCTCTCTCTCTCTCTCTCTCTCTCTCTCTCTCTCTCTCTCTCTCTCTCTCTCTCTCTCTCTCTCTCTCTCTCTCAGGTCAAACGCACTTTATTCATCAACAGCATCTCCAAATATGCAGAAGAAAGCCATATAAAGCAGCACTTTGAGTAAGAAGTCTACTTTTCACCTCCATCATACAAACATCAGATCCATCCTAATTCAGTTCAAGCAAATTCAGTTCAATTTAATACATTACAGTCAAAATCAAGAAGGATTGTGTTGACTATAAGGTGGACTATATATATATAAATGTATGTATATATATATAAATGTATGTATATATATGTATATGTGTATGTATATATATATATATATATATATATATATATATATATATATATACATGCATACATATACACACACATATACATATATATATATATATATATATATATATATATACATACATACATACATACATACATACATACATACATACATACATACATACATACATACATACATACATACATACATACATACATACATACATACATACATACATACTGTTGAGTATTATTATTATTAGCATTTTTTAAATATATATATTTCCCAAGTGCTGTTTAACAAGGAAATCTTCACAGTGTTTCCTATAATATTTTGGTTTCTGGAAAAAGTCTTGTTTGTTTTAACTTCTTTTAAAGCAATATTTAAGGTCAATATTATTAGCCTGCTATTATATTATGTATATGCTCTTCAATAACTCACCTAATTATTCTAACTTAGTTGAGCCTTTAAATTACACTTTAAGCTGAATTCTTTAAAAAAAGGTGGTGTCTATGTGAACTAATATGTTTAAATTAAATTATCTTATCATTAAAATAACGAATAACAATTTGTGAATTGCCTAAAGGGTGAGTTCACCTAAACATTAAAATCGGCTTATTATTTACTCCCTCTAAAGTGCTTTCAAGCCTTTATGAGTTTCTTTTTTTTTTCTGTTAAACACAGAAGAAGATATTTTGAAAGATGTTGAAAACCGGTAAGTATTGACTTCCAATGTGGTTCCAACATTCTTCAAAATATCTTCTTCTGTGTTCAATAAAAGAAGGAAACTAAGCACTTTAGGGTGAGTAAATAGTGAGTAAGTTTTCATTTTTAGGTGAACTATCCCTTTAAGACTTTTGTCCTAAATAGGTGACTGGAATAGCAGCTCACTGTGAATGTTGTAAAATATTATATTCACATGAGTGTTGTTAGTACATGAGGAAGTGTGTGTTCTCTGAAATGTGTGTGTGGTGCAGATATGAGTCTCTGAGCATCTGGAATTGTCTAAATGAGTGTTTAAGATTAAAGTGATGTGAATGCAGATCAGTTGAATCTGTGTTTGGCAGAAATGAGTGTGTTGAGGAGCTGGAGACGAGCTATGAATAGACTCAAGTGTCACTTTACCTGAAAAACTGACTGAAGAAAAGCTGCCCGGGCTGCTGCTGGGTTACTGTAATGATGAGCTCTGGGAATACTCTGAGATGTGCAGATGAAATGTGGGATTTGTGATGGTTAATGTCTGCTGGCCGGGGCTGGATTTAATTCATCGATGATACAGTAAAAACTGAAATATTGTGAAATATTATTACAATGAATAATTCATGTTTTCTGTGAGGATGTTTTAAAATTATCTTCATTTATTGATATTTAATTTAAATAAATAAAATAAAGATAAAGTCATGTTTTCTGTGAGGATGTTTAAAAATTATCTTCATTTATAGATATTTAATTTAAATAAAATAAAGATAAATTCATGTTTTCTGTGAGGATGTTTTAAAATAATTTTTAATTAATTAATTAATTAATTAATTAAAGTTAACCCAATTAACCTAGTTAAGCCTTTAAATTGCACTACAAGTGTCTTGAAAATAAGTAGTAAAACTGCAGCATTGTCTACTTAAAATCTACAGCAATGGTCTCAAACTTAATTCCAGGAGGGCCAGAGCTCTGCGTACTTTAGCTCCAGCCACCTCCAACTCACACCTACTTAATAGTCTCTAGTAGTCTTGGACACTTTGATGAGTTGGATCAGTTGTGTTCAGGGGCGTAGCGGACATTTTAAAAGTGGGGGGGACGGCTGTATGTGATCATACGTTCATTAATTCGTTCATATAATTATTAATCACCTGTTTCTAAATGGTCTGTCTCTAAAAGTGAGGGGGACGTATCCCCCGCGTCCCCCCTGGTTGCTACGCCCCCCTGGCTGTGTTTGATTAGGGTTGGAGCAAAAGTGTGCAGAGCTGCGGCCCTCCAGGAATCCAGTTTGAGACCTATGATCTTCAGCACTTTGGAAATATAAACGTGTGCTAATAGTTTAGCTTTCTACTGTATTCGAGCTAGTATCATTATAAATGTCTTTTCTCAGTTTTGAACAATTGAGTGCTAATCTCCTTAAACAGAAACTGTTTAAAAGCTGTAGTACGTTGTACATTTACACACTTCTGTTTGTGCTTGAATGACCAGAGCAGCAGCTTGATTACGCAGTGTGTTATTTATGAGTCTAATGTGTTCATCTTCTGCTGTGTAGTGTGTATGAACTGTAGATTTGTTTATGTGTGTGTCACAGACAGGCGTATGAGAACTGTGTGGTTCTGGAAGCTCGTGTTTGTTACAACGTGGCAAAACTCATGTCTCTCAATGCAGAGCGGTAAGACTTTTAACAAACGTCTCATACTCAATGCATTTTTCTTTCTGGCATAGAACTTTGTCTTTATATAAACAAACAAAAAATAATTCAGAGTTTTTATTTCAGATTTTTTATCTCAAAAATGTGCAATTGCTATGTTGCTAATTGTCTATATTTTAATATCTTGCATTTTAAACTTTTTTTCTCTCTCTAAAACTTGAGTTTCCATCTCATAACTTGTCTCTTTTCTCTCAAAAATAGTTTTTGTTTGGCACTTTTTTGTTACTTTTTTTCTCTTAAAAATTTGTTGAATTTTTTTTTTTGTATTTTTTTTCTCTCAAAAATATATGTTTCAGGGTTTTTTTGTCTTTTTTTTTTTCTTTTCGTCTCGAATTTGACACTTTTCTCTCTTTAAACTCGAGTTTCCGTAAATTCTAACAATTTGTTTTGTTTTTTTTCTCTCAAAAAAGAGTTTTAATTTTTTTGTCTTTTCTCTCTCAAAAATGTTTTGTTTAATTCTTGCCATTTATTTGTATTTTTTCTCACAATTTCTTCACAATTTTTTCATATTTTACATGTCTTACAATTTGTGTTTTTTATCTCAAAAATGTGCAATTGCTATATTGCATTTTTTTGTCTTTAAGTCTTGCATTTTTAGCTTTTCTCTCTCTAAAACTTTTCTCACAATTTGTCTTTTTTTCTCTCAAAAACAGTTTGTTTGACTTATTTTGTCATTTCTTTTTTCTGAAATATGTGACTTTCAGGGTTTTTTTTGTCTTTTTTTTCTATTCGTCCTGAATTTAACACTTTTCTCTCTTTAAACTCGAGTTTCCATAAATTTTCCATCTCACAATTTGTTTTTGTTTTTTACTCTCAAAAATGAGTTTTCATTTTTTGTCTTTTCTCTCTCAAAAATGTTTTGTTTAATTCTTGCCATTTATTTGTCTTATTTTCTCAATATTTTCTGTTTTATTTTCATAATGTTTTCATAATTTTCTTTCAAACTAGTCTTACAATTTTTGTTTTTATCTCAAAACTGTGCAATAAGTCTTGCATTTTTAGCTTTTCTCTCTCTAAAACTTTTCTCACAATTTGTCTTTTTTTCTCTCAAAAATCAGTTTGTTTGACTTATTTTGTCATTTCTTTTTTCTGAAATATGTGACTTTCAGGTTTTTTTTGTCTTTTTTTCCTTTGGTCTCGAATTTGACACTTTTCTCTCTTTAAACTCGAGTTTCCATAAATTTTCCATCTCACAATTTGTTTTGTTTTTTTCTCTCAAAAATGAGTTTTCATTTTTTTGTCTTTTCTCTCTCATAAATGTTTTGTTTAATTCTTGCCATTTATTTGTCTTATTTTTTCAATATTTTCTGTTTTATTTTCGCAATTTTTTCATAATTTTCTCTCAAACTGGTCTTACAATTTGTGTTTTTATCTCCAAAATGTGCAATTGCTATGTTGCGTTTTTTTGTCTTTAAGTCTTGCATTTTTAGCTTTTCTCTCTCTAAAACTTTTCTCACAATTTGTCTTTTTTTCTCTCAAAAATCAGTTTGATTGACTTATTTTGTCATTTCTTTTTTCTGAAATATGTGACTTTCAGGGTTTTTTTTGTCTTTTTTTCCTTTTGGTCTCGAATTTGACACTTTTCTCTCTTTAAACTCGAGTTTCCATAAATTTTCCATCTCACAATTTGTTTTTGTTTTTTACTCTCAAAAATGAGTTTTCATTTTTTGTCTTTTCTCTCTCAAAAATGTTTTGTTTAATTCTTGCCATTTATTTGTCTTATTTTCAATATTTTCTGTTTTATTTTCACAATTTTTTTCATAATTTTCTCTCAAACTGGTCTTACAATTTGTGTTTTTATCCAAAAAATGTGCAATAAGTCTTGCATTTTTAGCTTTTATCTCTCAAACTTTTCTCACAATTTGTCTTTTTTTCTCTCAAAAATCAGTTTGTTTGACTTATTTTGTCATTTCTTTTTTCTGAAATATGTGACTTTCAGGCTTTTAGTCTTTTTTTCATCTTGGATTTATGACATTTTTCTCTCTTTAAATCTGAGTTTCCATAAAGTTTCCATCTCACAATTTTCGTGTTTTTTTTTTTCTCAAAAATGAGTTTTCATCTAACTTTTTAAGTATTTTCTCGCTCAATGTTTGTTTAATTTTTGCCATTTGTTTGTGCCATTTATACGTTTCCTTTTCATATTTTTCTTTCATCTTTTTTCTGTCTCAAATTAGTTTCCATCTTGCAATTTTTGTTTTTCTCTCAAAAATGTGTCTCTGTGTGTTTGTGTGCACGTGTGTATGTATGTAGGAAGAAGACTGAGCGCAGTAAGAAGTTTTTCACAGATCTGATGGCGAAGGAACACATCCCCACCATGATAAACCCCAAGCCCTGTGGTCACCTCTGCTGCTGCGCCATCACCGGCTGTGAAGAGGTACACACACGTTATCTACAATGCATCTGTGCTGCTGTCAGTATACAGTAGAAAAACACAACACTGACCCAAACAAGCTAAAGGGGATAAAAACTAAATTTCTTTGTTTCTTGTTAATTGCTGATAATCCATAACATGTATTAATATTAAAAAATTAATCATATTTATAAAGTATTTTTTTAATTATTAAAATGTTTGAATATTTACCTAAGTATAATATCAGTTAATTATCATTATCTGGCTCTCATGTGAAATAATAATAACGTTTGTAATCCATATTATATGTATTTATATTTAGCAATGAATAAAATGTATAGATTGTGTAAGTATAATTATAACATTGATTAATTAACAGTAATTGGCTTTATTTCATTTTATATAAAATATTTTTTTAATGCATAACCCATTATACACTTGTTAATGTTACATTTGTTAATATTTACAAATGAACACAATTTATACATTTTATTAAAAAAAAAGATTGTTAAAGAAATGTTGAAATATTTACCAAAATATAAAATCAATTAATTTTCAATAATTGGCCTGTATGTGAAATATTTATAACATTTATGATCCATAATTAATGTGTTAAAATTTTAGAAATTAATACTATTTATTTATTTATTTATTTATCTATTTATTTATTTATTTATTTATTTTTAAGGAAATGTTGAAATATTTACCAAAATATTAAATCAATTAATTATCAATATTTGACTTTCATGTTAAAATATTTATAACATTTATAATCCATAATATATTTGTTAATATTTCGAAATTAATACAATTTATACATTTAATTCTAATTTTGAAAGTATAATATCAATTAACAATAATTTGTTTTGGGCATCACGGTGGCGCAGTAGGTAGCACAATCACCTCACAGCAAGATGGTCACTGGTTCGAGCCTCAGCTGGGCCAGTTGGCATTTCTGTGTGCAGTTTGCATGTTCTCGCTGTGTTGGCGTGGGTTTCCTTCGGGTGCTCTGGTTTCCCCCACAGTCCAAACACATGCGCTAAAGGGGAATTGGGTAAGGTAAATTGTCTGTAGTGTATGAGTGTGTATGGGTGTTTCCCAGTGATGGGTTGCAGCTGGAAGGGCATCGGCTGCGTAAAACATATGCTGGATAAGTTGGCGGTTCATCCCACTGTGGCGACCCCGGATTAATAAAGGGACTAAGCCGAATAGAAAATGAATGAATAAATAATTTGTTTTCATGGAAAATATTATCTATAACCAATATTTACTTGAAAACAATTAAATTGATGAAATAGACTGAAAAAAATACATTTTAAAAAGTTAAAAGGTTAAAAATGTTTCGTTTAATTGTTAAATTCAGATACTGTGTAGCTGAAGATATTAGAAATGTTATAAATGTAACAATAAAAAAATTAAAATCCACACAATATTTGTACAGTACTTGTGGTAGAATTTCTAAATGAAATAGGCGACACAGTGGCTCAGTGGTTAGCACTGTGGCCTCACAACAAGAAGGTCGCTGGTTCAAGTCCTGGCTGGGTCAGTTGGCGTTTCTGTGTGGAGTTGGCGTTTCTCCCCGTGTTGGCGTGGGTTTCCTCTGGGTGTTCCGGTTTCCCCCACAGTCCAAACCAGTGTTTCCCAACCCTGTTCCTGAAGGCACACCAACAGTACACATTTTCAACCTCTCCCTAATCAAACACACCTGAATCATCTTATCATAACATCAGAAGAGACTCCAACACCTGAAGTTAATGGGTCAGAAAACGGAGACATCCAAAATATGTACTGTTGGTGTGCCTCCAGGAACAGGGTTGGGAAACACTGGTCTAAACACATGCGCTATAGGAGAATTGGGTAAGCTAAATTGTCCGTAGTGCATGCTTGTTAATGAGAGTGTGTGGGTGTTTCCCAGTGATGGGTTGCAGCTAGAAGAGCATCTGCTGTGTAAAACATGCTAGATAAGTCGACGGTTCATTTCGCTGTGGCCACCCCTGATAAGTAAGGGACTAAGCTGAAGGTATTTCATTTTAGCCTGTAATTGATTATTATTAATTTGCGAATTGGCTCTAGTTCACCTCGTTTCATTAAATCCCTTTATTATGTGCATGCCTGAGATGAAGTAAATCTCAGTGCTAGGAGGAAGTAGTGAGACGCCTGGTGTGTGTAATTCAGGTGTGTGTGTGTACAGGTGTGTTCGTGTTGTGGTCTGGTGATGCAGTCATGCTGAAGCTCTGTGTCTTTGCAGGAGGAGGCTGTGAGTTATTACACTAAACTGGAGGCCAAACTGAAAGAGGAATACAGAAAGGAGAAGGAGAAAGTCAACACTAAACCCTTGGGCATGGCGTTCGTCACCTTCCAGAACGAGGCCATGACTGCAATGTGAGTAGAGGACAGACTGATCACTGCACTGCTCCAATGTGTTTATATAAGTAAATATGTTTAAATTAAATGTTTTCATATTGTTTTTTATCTATTTATTTACTCAAAAGTATGTTTAGTAATGTTTATTTAAAGTAAAGTACCGGAAAGATTTTAGATCAAAAGTTTTAATGAAGTATTTAGCATTTTCTCTTTGTTGATGTTTGGTATTGAGTGAACAATGATGCTAGTCAGTATTTCCCCAGACTCCTCTTATTGTTTTCAGAGTAGTTTTTGTAATATTGTAAAATGAACATCAAGTTAAATGGAAAGAGTTTAAATCAATGTTTATTTCTATACTCATAAAGGCACAATTAAATATACGTTTTTTTCTATTTTGACATTTCCATCTTGCATGAAAAAAGTCAAATCAGTATTTTTGTGCCATTCTAACATGTTATTCATACAAAATAAATCCGATCACCTTATATTTTCTCTAATAGTATACTTATTTTTAAATTCTTGTTTGCATATACACTCACTGGCCACTTTATTAGGTACACCTTACTAGTACCAGGTTGGACCGCCTTCAGAACTGCCTTAATCCTTCATGTCATAGATTCAACAAGCTACTGAAAATATTCCTCAGAGATTTAGCTCCATATTGACATGATAGCATCACACAGTTGCTGCACATTTGTCGGCTGCACATCCATGTCAATCTCCCGTTGCACCACATCCCAAAGGTGCTCTATTGGATTGAGATCCGGTGGCTGCGGAGTACAGTGAATTCTGATGCTTGGTTTGATGCTCGGTTTGAACTGCAGTAGATTATCTTGACCATGCCTTAATGCATTGAGCCGCTGTCATGTGATTGGCTGATTAGAAATTTGTGTTAACGAGCCGTTGGACAAATGTACCTAATAAAGTGGCCGGTGAGAGTAATCTTTTTAAGTTAAAATAATAATAACTTTCTTTTGCATTTTGACCTTTTGGTATAAAATTAATTAATTAATAAAATTATACAATTTTGCTATTAAACTTTTTCAATCAATATTTTTCTCACCTCGGGTGGCATCTTATTATTTTTATAGTTATTAATAATACTAATAATGAATGAGAGTTTTTAATTAATGTTTAATGTTTCTATAATGTTTAATTATGTTTAAATTAATCAAAGCATACATAATTATAAATACATTTTAAATGCCCCCCCCCACCCCCCTTTTTTTTTTTTGGATTATTTTACATTGAATGAAGGGTGTTTGTGTTCATTATTCGTCTTGCCTCATCATGATAGGAATGTCAGTGTCATTTGGGTCATGCAGTGTGTGTGTGTGTGTGCTTGTGTGTGCAGAATCCTGAAGGACTTTAATGCGTGTCAGTGTCAGGGCTGTAAGTGTCGTCTGGAGCCACGCTCGTCTCAGTTCAGCGACGGTCTTCATGTCTATAACTGGAGTGTGAGCTACGCACCGGACCCTCAGAACGTGCGCTGGTGAGAAACACTCACCACCCTTCACCTCCTGTCTCTCTCTCTCTCTGATCAGGGTTCCCACTCTTCTTGAAAGTACTTGAATTTCAGACATATGGATTCAAGGCCTGGAAATTACTTGAAAACAAACCCAGGTCCCAGAAAGTGCTTGAATTTAAAGTTTAAGGTGTTATTTCAACAAATGTACTGTGCTGCTTGCAAAAACAGAATGAACATATGAAGAAATTCATCATTTAATAATCTTACATTTAAATCTTACATAAGAACTATGACAATAACACACACAATATTTCCGAATTTCAATATTACCAGTATTAAATTCAACTGTATACATTGTATTATTTAATTAGTTTATTTTAAAAATGTTAACATATATAAGTATTATTAGAGGTATTATATCAATAAATTAACAATAATTGTAAAATATTTCTGACATTTATAATCCTGCATTTGTTAATATTTATAAAAATTCTTAACATTTAGAAATATTTAGACCAACATTTGTTAATATTTAAATATTAATAACATTTATAAATTGAATGATTACATTTTTAATATTACATTACATATTATTATTACAGTATTATTATTACAGCAGGCTGTGTTTTAAAAGCCCAGCAGGCTGTGATCTACAGTAGTGTGTAGTTGTGCGGTTGTACAGTAAGCAGTTGTCCGTCAGCGTCTGTCAGCTGTTTCTGTGCTGACTGAAAAATGTTCAGGAATCACCAATGAACAGTCGATACCTTATCAAGTTGAGAGATCCCCTCTTTCTGCTGAGAGAGAGAGAGAGTGTGTGTGTGTGTGGGCATGTTTGATAGGAGTGTGTGTATACTGTGTGTGCTCATCTGTGTGTTATAATTGTGTGTGGCTTAGAGCACATGTTTTGTGTGTGTTTGTGTATGTGTGCTCATCTGTGTGTTATGAATGTGCGTGGCTTTGAGCACATTAGTGTGTGCATGTGTGTTATAAGTGTGTCTATGGGTGTTTGTGTGTTGTAAGTGTGTTTGTGTGCATGTGCATGCATGTGTGTGCGTGTCTTTGAGTTTATGAATGTGTGTGGGTGTGTTTATGTATGTGAGTGTGTTTGTGTCTGTTTTTGAGTGTGTTATGAGTATGTGTTTGTGTGTATACTGTACACCTTTCTGTGTTTATGTATGTGTGTGTATGAATGTCTTTGTGTTTATGTATGTGTGTGTTTATGTATAAGTTGGCGTGTATGTGAGTGTCTGTTTTTGTGTGTGTTATGAGTGTGCCAGTGTGTTTATGTATAAGGCCCAGTTTACACTCATACGTTGTAGTTTTAAAATGCTGTTTTAGAGTGAAAACGATCCACATCCACACTGGCGTTTCACCCAGCGGTTCTGAACAGATCTCCGTCCACACTACACCGCTGAAAACACATCACGTGACCACACACACACACACTCTGGTATGCGCTGCAGCGTATGTGCTTGCTGAGCTCGAGGCAGTTAGCGGGTGCTTTGAGCACACCTCCCCAGATGAGAGCAGCGCACGTCAGACAGTTCATCAAGGATCTCCCGCTGGATCTAATCTCACTATATTTATTAAACGTGATATTTGATTCATCCTGTTGTCTATATCTAATGACATATTCCCCGACTTTGGTCTTTTGAATCTATTACTTGTTCTCAAGCAGAGGTGGGTAGTAACGAGTTCATTTACTTCATTACATTTACTTGAGTAAAATGATTGGGTAACGTGTTTTTTTAGAGTACATTAAATAAGTGTACTTTTACTCTTAATCAAGTAAATTATTAGAGCAAAATCAGTACTCTTACTCCGCTACATTTGGCGGTGTTCCTCCGTTACTGACAAATGATAATAATAAATATGATCCATATGACTTGTTTGCAAATATCGCAAGGCGCCACATTGGAGAGGTTATGAGGTTGCTGTAAAGACACGTCTCCGGCTTTTGGTTACAGTGCGCGCGCCTATGTTGTAATAATGGCTGAAGTTTAGGAAGACGTGCGAGTTTATACTGGTCCCGCCATGCTGTCATCTGCGGTTCTGAGAAGGATGGTCACGCTGTCTGTGTAGTGAGTTTATCGGACCAGATCATCCGGCCTCAAGTTCAGTCTTTGTTTTTACTCCAAGATGTCGTTAGTTTCATAATTCGATGCACACATCAAACTGACATCGCAACAAACACATGAATGACAGCTCCAACCTGAAAAAAACACAGTGGTAAATGTCAACATTATCCCAATTTGAACCTTAATAATAGTAACTAAGGGATAACTAAAGAAACTGCAGTTTAATGGAATAACTGATTAGCCCTGCACATATAGTCATTCACACGGTTAACCATTAAAAATGTAACATTTAAAGATTATTTTTTTAAACATAAAATGGTATATATTATTATTATTATTATTATTATTATTATTATTATTATTAACAAAAAGATTTTATCAACACATTTCTTTAGTGTTAATAACTCATTTCTAATAACTGATTTATTTTATCTTTGCCATGATGACAGTAAATAATATTTGACTAGATATTTTTAAAGATATTTTTCAAGTGACATTTAAAGGCTTAACCAGGTTAATTTGACAAGTTAGGGTATTTAGGCAAGTCATTAATGATGGTTTGTTTGGTAGACAAAGGAAATATTGCTTAAAGGGGTTAATAATATTGACCTTAAAATGAGTTTAAAACAATTAAAAACTGCTTTTATTCTAGCTGATATAAAGCAGATAAGACTTTCTCCAGAAGAAAAAAAATTATAGGAAAAACTGTGAAAAAATACTTGCTCTGTTAAACATCATTAGGGAATTATTTAAAAAAGAAAAACAAATCACGAATAATTTTACCTTAAACTTTATATATATAGTCAGAATTATTAGCCTCCCTTTGATTTATTTATTTATTTTTTAGAATTTCCCAAATTATGTTTAACAGATTCAGGAATTTTTCACAGTATTTCCTATAATATTTTTTCGTGTGGAGAAAGTCTTATTTGTTTTATTTCAGCTAGAATAAAAGCAGTTTTAAATTTTTTTATGAGCCATTTTAAGGACAATATTATTAGCCCCTTTAAGCTGTATATTTTTTCGATAGTCTACAGAACAAACCATCATTATACAATAACTTGCCTAACTACCTTAACCTGCCTAGTTAACCTAGTTAAGCCTTTAAATATCACTTTAAACTGCACAGAAGTGTCTTGAAAAAATCTAGTCAAATGTTATGTGAATCAAAAATCTCCCCGTTAAACAGAAATTGAAGAAAAAATAAACAGGGGGGCTAATAATTCTGACTTCAACTGTATCGAAATCTCTATCTATCTATCTATCTATCTATCTATCTATCTATCTATCTATCTATCTATCTATCTATCTATCTATCTATCTATCTATCTATCTATCTATCTATCTATCTATCTATCTATCTATCTATCTATCGTGTCTGTCTGTCTGTCTGTCTGTCTGTCTGTCTGTCTGTCTGTCTGTCTGTATATAAAAAGAAAAGTAACTAGTAACTATTTACTTGAGTAATTTTTTCAGATACTTTTTTACTTTTACTCGAGTAACTTTTAAGATTGTTACTTTTACTTGAGTATAGATTTTGAAAACTCTACCCACCTCTGTTCCAAAGTAACATGTTTTGGCTGAGTGCAAAGATAAGTTAATATATTAATTTCAATAACCACATACACTGATTCTGCATATTTACTGATTGCTTGCCTTTATTTGCTATATTGTATAAACTTATTGTACGTTATACTTTTATAATGGCCATTATTGATTATTAAAACTGATATTCAGCAAAAGAGAGCGTATGTTTTGTATTTTCTGTTTTGAGGCAGTCATATTATAGGCTCAGTTTCGTTATAAATATAAATACAGTGAAGATGGCGGTCATATAAATATGCAGCTACATGATGCCTCTACATTTTAGTGTCTGTTAAGTTAATATCAAAATAAAAATAGGCAGTTCCTTATATCATGTTTTCATTTTGTTGTTAAGATAATCAGCGTAGTCAGGATGATGCGGATGACGTTATATAGTACACTGTTCCCTTTGAAGATTTACCCGACGTGTCCTCGGGAGTTTGTTTTCCATATCCAACTTGCAAAGTCTGAACTTAAGGAGAGGATGCAAGACTGAACTTTGTGTAGGCAACTTGATATTGAGGGAAAAACCCCAATCAGATTGATTGTCTGCAGCCACGCCTCTGTTTTCAGATGTCTCCGTTTTCCCCCATCCACACTGACACGGAGCAGCAGCGTTTAAAACCAAAACGACCTCTTCAGTGTTTACAAAAAGCTCCGTTTTCAGTGCTCAAAAACTCCAGGGTAGTGTGGACGGAAGGCATAACCGTAGCAAAACTTATGCGTTTGTAAACAGGGCCTTAGTGTATGAATGTATAAATGTATGAACAGGCATGTTATGAGTGTCTTTGTGCTTGTGTGTGCATGTGAGTGTTTGTCCAGGAGTTGTGCAGCTTTGTTACCTGTTTTGTGTGTGTGTGTGTGTGTGTGTGTGTGTGTGTGTCCAAATGTCACAAATGCTGCTGTATTTGCTGATGTGTGTGTGTGTGTGTGTGTGTGTGTGTGTGTGTGTGTGTGTGTGTGTGTGTGTGTGTGTGTCTCAGGGAGAATCTGTCTCTGGGTGGCATCTCCTGGTGGCTTCGCTGCTTCATCATCAACTGCATCCTCTTCATCCTGCTCTTCTTCCTCACCACTCCTGCCATCATCATCTCCACCATGGACAAGTTCAACGTCACCAAGCCTGTGGAATATCTCAACGTAAGTCTGACCTCAATCAAATATAAAAAAATGATAAATATGTAAAGTCTGCGTGAACCGGAAGTTGCTGAGACTTTTATTTCATTATGCTGATGTTCTTCCAATTGAAAATGAATATTGAGTAGGGGGCGGGGCTTTCTTTTGCGCATCATTCCCTCATAGCATAAGAGGGCCGTGGCTAAGGTTATTGATATACAATTGCTATGGAAACCCCAACTGAAGGAGACACGCCAAACGCAGAAGCAGATGCTCAGACTTTGATTGAAGATTACCAATTGGATTAAATGGCACATATTAATTTTTTACTTTACAAATAAAAATTTGAGCTAGGAAAATAAACACTGTAAATGTTGATTTCATGCAGACTTTAAAGATGCAATGAGAAATATATGAAAACAATTTGTCCACAGTCCACAGTCAGGACAAGTCGGAACATAGGAGCAGGACAAGTTATAATAGTAGAGATATGAAAAAGGGGCGTGGCCTGTTAGGCTATGGATGTGTTTGTTTTGGTGTTTTCTTATATATCAACATTGTTTGGCAAAATTTGCTTAGAGCATCTTTGAAGTAATATCCTTTAACAGGGCTCGAAATTGCGACCGCTTTGGTCGCATATGTGCACGAAATTTGATGTGTTTTATAACCTCAAAATATATTTGGGAGCATTTGTGCGAGTGCACAAAAAATGTGGCCAGGTGACCAGTTTTCACAGCAAAATGTTCACCGCATGCGCAGATTAAGGAGACATTCACGCATTAAGCATCTTTGCACCTATAAACACCAAACGCAGCGCTCAGGAATAGTTTAAAACAGTTGACACATCAACTTGCTGCAGTAAACAAAGCCCGCAATGCTTGTCCTGCTAGAACAGAACGCGGATGGATTGGTTAATATCAGCTGTCAATCACTACGTGCAGATAACAGAGAGCTACAGCCATGAAAATATAAAGGTCTGGATATGAGAGAATGAAAACAACACTGACAGATTTAGTTTTAGAAACCACCTAAAGTTACATATAATGGCACATCTGATTAGGGATCATGTGGTGAACGTTAATCCACTATTTACAATTTTCCAAGAGTGGATAAAAGAGTTCCAGTGGTTAGTCTGCTATGAAAATGACTAAAGCATTCACTGTAAAGTCTGTGGGACGGAGTTTTCAGGTAACAGTGTTTGCCACATCTACACATTTTAAGCACGAGATGTTCTAACGTTATTTAATCCTTCATTTAATCATCACGATGTTGTTAGTCGTGCGACTGACGCTGCGTTCACTATCGCAAAAGGGCTTGCGTTCACTGAGATTAAACTAATATTGCAGCTCATGAAAAGACCCTTAATGCTATTAAGATGACGAATGCAAATAATAAGTTATATGTCAATAGTGTCTGTGCAGTATCGGACACCACCTGTAAGAACAGCACAGTTATTATCGTTAACTCAGTTCATCTCATTCATATCAAGAAGTGCGTGCAGGGCCGGTGGGCTCATGCAGAGTATTGTTTGTTAGATGTTTGTCATTAATGTTTTTTTCAAATGCAATAAATCAGTTAATATAAAACATGTAGTAACGCTGCTCAGAATTTTTGGTGGGTGCGATTTAAAATTTTGTCTACCATGAAAAAAGGTTAATTTTGAGCCCTGCTTTAAGGTAGACAGACAGATACTGTAGATAGATGGATGGATGGATGGATGGATGGATGAATGGATGGCTGGCCGGACGGACGGATAGGCAGATAGATGGATGGCTAGACAGACAGATGGATGGATAGATGTACAGATGGACGGATGGATGGATGGATGGAGAGATAGATGGACAGATGGATGGGCAGATAGATGGATGGCTAGATAGATAGACAGACAGACAGACAGACAGACAGATAGATGGATAGATAGAACGATGGATAGACGGATGGATGGATTGGTGGATAGATAGATTAATAGATATATAACTAGTGACAATGTTTGTCAATATATCTATAAGCTAATTTGTGTGTGCATGTGTGTTTGCAGAACCCAATTGTCACCCAGTTTTTCCCCACTCTGCTGCTGTGGGCTTTTTCTGCGCTGCTGCCCACCATCGTCTACTACTCTGCCTTCTTTGAAGCCCACTGGACCAGGTAGGCAGGGTGACTGTGGGGTCTTTAAAGGTCTTTAAATAAAAAATTATTAATATTTTAGGCGTCAAAAAGTCTAATCATTTTAAACTGATATTCATTTTGCTCTGTCCATATAAAGTGACCCATCCAACACCCATCCAATCACCAACAGTCCATCTCAATGAATCTTTTAACAAAACTCTGTTTATTAACTCTACATAATTCAATTATCTTCCTTACAATAACATTTATATAAAAAGCTCACCCTGTATTTATATACTATATAGGGCAGGGGAGTCCAAACTGAGAGAGTTTAACTCCAACCCTAAGTAAAAGCTAATCAAGCTTACTTAAGATAGTCTAGAAACTTCCTGGCAGGTGTGTTGAAGCAAGTTGAAGCTAAACTCATCTGGACACCGGCCCTCCAGGACCGAGTTTGGACCCCCCTGATATAGGGTGAAGTCACTGACCTGTGCATACATTTAATTAATTATAGTTTTAAAACATGTGTTTAATATATGTTAGTAGAGTTTGCTTGTTTTGACACAATATTTAAGATTTTTTGTGGCTAAGAAATTACTTTTTTTAATGAGCAAAATTAAAGTCTTTTCCATTAGAAAAAATTAGTAGCTTTTAGCCCTGTTTTAGACCCCCTATAAGTCTAAAATTCCATTCATAGTGGTCTTTAAAAGGTCTTAGTGTTAAATTTGACTTGATGAAACCTGCAGAAACCCAAAAACAATCTCACAATCCCTCAGCCTCTTTATTTTTCCCCTCATGTTGTGTGTTTTTCAGATCTGGAGAAAACAGGACCACGATGCACAAGTGCTACACGTTCCTGATCTTCATGGTTCTCCTGCTGCCGTCTCTGGGTCTCAGCAGGTACTGATTCACACACAGTCATTGCTGTAATATCTTCAGGCCAGAGAGAGCCTGCTGGCTTATTTGCGTATTTAAAGCTTCAAATATATCCATCAAGGGACTCTTTTGTTTGCTGATGTCCATATTTGTTCGCTCTTCTGGACTCTGTCAGCAGTATTTCTGATTATGTGTTTGCTGCGGAAGCTCTTATTGAGCTGATTTCACTATGATTAGCTTCATTGAAATGTTATGTATCATGCTCTTTGAGATAAATGCTTAATCTACAGTTTACGGTTTAATAATATTAAGCTTCTTTTGTGTCTTAGTTTGGATGTTTTCTTCCGCTGGCTATTCGACAAGAAATTCCTGGCTGATGCCACTGTCAGATTCGAGTAAGTGTCGTTTTATTTTATTTTATTTTATTTTATTTTATTTTATTTTATTTTATTTTATTTTATTTTATTTTATTTTATTTTATTCAAAATTTTTTTTTTTTTTAATTTAATTTTATTTTATTTTTATAAATTTTTTCGCCTTTAGTTTTGCATTTGTATTTTTTTCTTGTTGATTCACTTATTTTGTAATATTTGTAGTGTATATTGTAATTTTTTGTTCCTTATTTTGTTATTTTTATGTTTTTTTAATTGTAATTTTTGTATTTTTATTCATGTATTTATAAGCCTATTTTGTTTTGTATTTTTATTCTTTTTTTGATAAATTATATTAGTATTTTTATTTTATTTGTATTTTTTATTCCTTATTTTGTGATTTTTATTTTGTTTTGAATTTTACATTTAGATATTTTTTAGCATTTTAATGTTAACTTTTTTATATAATTCATTCTAATTAAGTTTGTATATTCAAGTTTACATTTCAATGTATTTCATTTTCTAACTTTAATATTAATGAATATTTTTAGTGTATAATTAGGTCGAGGCAAGTTTATTTTTATAACACACTTCATACACAATAGTAATTCCAAGTCCTTTACATAAATGAGGATTAAAAGAGTCATAAAATAATCACACAAAACATATGAGAATTAATAACAACAATAATTAAAATGATGGCAACACGGTGGCTCAGTGGTTAGCAGTGTGGCTTCACAGAAAGAAGGTCGCTGGTTCGAGACCTGGCTGTGTCACTTGGCATTTCTGTGTGGAGTTTGCATGTTCTCCCCGTGTTGGCGTGGGTTACCTCCGGGTGCTCCGGTTTCCCCTACAGTCCAAACACATTGGCTATGGGGAAATTGATGAACTAAATTGGCCATAGTGTATGAGTAAGTGTGTGAATGAGTGTATGGGCGCTTCCCAGTACTGGGTTGCAGCTGGAAGGGCATCCGCTGTGTAAAACATATGCTGGATAAGTTGGCGGTTCATTCCGCTGTGGCGACCCCTGATGAATAAAGGGACTAAGCTGAAGGAAATTGAATGAATAAATAAAAAAGATTGTAAACTGATTATTAAAACATTATTATTAAATTATAAATTCGGCATATTCAAAATAAAATAATTTTTTACACACATTTAATTTACATAATTTTTTTGGGTAATTATTATTATTATTTTGTGTTTTATTTATTGTTTCTGTAAAGTTTTTATTTGATGTTGTAAATATTTCAACTTCTCAGTTGTGGCAGAATATTTACACATGAACACATATTAAAACATTTAAAGAGTTGGTTAATCTCACTTGATTTTGTTGCTAATTTCAGGTGTGTCTTCCTTCCTGATAACGGAGCGTTTTTTGTCAACTATGTGATCGCGTCTGCGTTCATCGGTAATGCTATGGACCTGCTGCGGATCCCGGGTCTGCTGATGTACATGATCCGTCTGTGTTTGGCTCGATCTGCTGCAGAGAGACGCAACGTTAAACGAGTATGAACCAATGCATGCTTTTATTTCATGCACATACTGTTAAAGTCTGAATTAGTAGCCCTCCTGAAAACTTTTCCCAAATCTCTGTTTAATGAAGATTTTTTCAACACATTTCTAATCATAATAGTTTTAATAACTCATCTCTAATAACTGATTTATTTTCTCTTTGTCATGATGACAGTAAATAATATTAGACTAGATATTCTTCAAGACACTAGTATTCAGCTTAAAGTGACATTTAAAGGCTTAACTAGGTTAATTAGGGTAAAGTTAGGGTAATTAGGCAAGTCATTGTATAACAGTGGTTTGTTCTGGAGACAATGCAAAACTAATATTGCTGAAGGGGGCTAATAATATTGACCTTAAAATGGGTTTTAAAAAAAATTTTAAACTGCTTTTATTCTAGCTGAAATAAAAAACAAATAAGACTTTCAGAAGAAAAAATATTATAGGAAATACTGTGAAAAATTCCTGAATCTGTTAGCTGAATCTGAGAGCGAATAATTCTGACGTCAACTGTATACGTATCATTAATGTCCAGATGATTCAAGATTAACTTGTCAAAAGTACATCTAGGTTGTGTTTTCTTCAAATAAGCTTTAAATAAATAAAAATATAAATGTTTTGCATGGCAAAAACCTGTTTTTTAGACTTTTAGATTTAAATTGTGAATATTAATCAGTTGCAGATTACAATATTTATCTTGTTGTTTTTGTTATTTAAACATTTTAATTTTAGATCTATTAAAGTAAATAAACGAAATACATTTAAATAATACTAAATGTATTTCAGGTAAACATGACTGCTTGTTAATGGCAGCATGACAATGTTTGTTTGTAAATATTAAAGCATTATCATTATTATTTTTATAAATATTACTCAGTTGCAGATTACACTATTTGTTTTATTGTTTATTTTTCATTTTATTATTTAAACATTTGGTTTTATTTAAACATTACTTTTGTTTTAGATCTGTTAAAGTAAAAAAAAAACTAAATATATAAATTTATTTACTACTTAATAATAAAATAAATGTAATGAATTACTAAATGAATTTTAAGGCAAACATTGGTGTGTTTATTTTTCGTTAATTAAGTTTATTTGCAGCATGACAACGTTTCTTGTAAATATTAAAAACATTCTCATTATTATTTACATAAATGTTATACAATTGCAGATTACAGTCATTATTTATTTATTTATTTATTGTATTTAAACATTTAGTTTTATTTAAACATATATTTTTTTAAATTTATATCCATTTAAATAAAAAATGACAGTTAAATTTACATTTACATTTAGTCATTTAGAAGATGCTTTTATTTAATTTGGATAATAATAATAATAATTTTATTTTAATTTAAATTTAATTAATACTAAATGCATTTTGATTCAAACATTTGTCTGTTAATTTTTCGTTAATTACGTTAATTGCAGCATGACAATGTTTTTTGTGAATATTAAAAACATTTTCATTATTATTTACATAAATATTATTCAAATACAGATGACACTATTTGTTTTGTTTATTTTGTTATTTAAACATTTGGTTTAATTTAAACATTATTTTGTTTTAGATCTACTAAAGCTAAATATATTTAATTAATATTAAATGCATTTTGAGGCAAACATTTGTCTGTTTATTTTTAGTTAATCAAGTTTATTGCATCATGAAAATGTTTTTGTAAGTGAAAAATATTTTCATTATTATTTACATAAATGTTATAAATTTGCAGATTACAGGCATTATTTATTTAATTAAACACTTTTTAAATTAAACATGCTTTTTATTTATATCCATTAAAGTTAAATAATAATGATAATTTAATTAATACTAGATGCATTTTGAGGCAAACACTTGTCTGTTTGTTAATTTTTAGTTAATTAAGTTTAAATGTATTTTAGCATGACAATTGTGAATATTTTCAGACACAATATACGAATTTTTAGAAAATATACACACTATATATTATATTTTAATAGACTATTACAATTTATTGTGGTGTGCCAATATTTTCATGAATATTAAAGACGATTTCAGGCAAAATAAAAATCATAATTTAATACAGGCAGACCAACTAGTACTAACATGAAGTATAAATATGAAAATAATGTCATAATGTCCTCAAAACATTGGATTAAAACAGTATGAAATAAATAGATTTGCTTTATAAATATGAAAATAATGTCATAATGTCCTCAAAACATTGGATTAAGACAGTATGAAATACATAGTTTTGCTTTAGAGGCATAAAAGAGAAAGAACACTTATCCCTTAGTGTTTAATATGAGGTGAAATGTCAAGGATTCATCCACCCACAAATGAGATATTTTTACCTGCTCTTCACCTGCAAGTGTTTCCAGTCTGTGTGCTGCGTTCTGTTGTGTAACGTATGTGTGTGTGTGTGTGTGTGCAGCATCAAGCCTATGAGTTTCAGTTCGGAGCTGCCTACGCCTGGATGATGTGCGTTTTCACTGTGGTTATGACGTACAGCATCACCTGTCCAATCATCGTCCCCTTTGGTGAGTTAGACTCCGCCCTCTTCCAAGTCATCCCATTCACCAAACCACAGAACCACAGCCAATCAGAGAAGGGGAAACGGCAGGGGGGAAAGAGAGGATGCGGAGAGAAATGGTGTGAATGACACAACTCAAGTGAAAGGACGAGTGTGTGTGTGTGTGTGTGTGTTTGTGTGTCTGGAACGCCTCCTGCTGGACACTTTTATGCATGCAGACACTGACAATGGAAATGCAGAAAGAGCCATCAAAACCACCTGTCTACGCTGTGTGTGTGTGTGTGTGTGTGTGTGTGTGTGTGTGTGTGTGTGTGTGTGTGTGTGTGTGTGTGTGTGTGTGTGTGTGTGTGTGTGTGAGAATAAATGTAGATCATCTTAATGTGTGTTTCACTTCAACAACACAGAAACAGGAACACACATAGACAGACACACACACACATAGATGCACACAGACACGCATAGACTGACACGCACAGACAGACATAGACACACTCTCTCTCTCAGACACACAAAGATGCACACATAGACTGACGTGCACTCAGACACACACACTGATGCACACACACAAACATAGACACACGCACACAGACACAAGTACAGGAGCATATCCATACATGCACTCAGACACACACACAAACATAGACACACGCGCACGCACACACACAGACACAAGTACAGGAGCATATCCATACATGCGCTCAGACACACACACAAACATAGACACACGCACACACACACACAGACACAAGTACAGGAGCATATCCATACATGCACTCAGACACACACACTGATGCACACACACAAACATAGACACATGCACACACACAGAGACACAAGTACAGGAGCATATTCATACATGCACTCAGACACACACACAAACATAGACACACGCACACACACACACACAGACACAAGTACAGGAGCATATCCATACATGCACTCAGGTACGCACGCATGCACAAACAGATACACACATGCCATGCTCTCAAACTCGCATGCATACACACACAGATATATACAGACACAAACAAACATAACTGTACACACGCACACACACACACAAACAGATACAAAGGTCTTAACATAGACTTACAAACACACACACACACACACACTGACAAATATGCATACATGCACATGCTGTACACGCATACGCATAGACACACACAAACGTATACACACATGCTCACATAGGCTCGCATGCATGCACACACAGACGTAGACACTCACAAACAAACATAGACATGCATGCACACAGACACAAACAGACGCACATGCATGTACCCGGAAACGTATGCATACACTCACACACAAACAGATACACACATGCTCACATAGACTCGCATGCGCAGACACATGTACATGCACACAGACACGTATGCATACATGCACATACTGACAGACACACACATGCATGCGCATAGACACACAGAGACAAACACAGACATGCATGCACGCACACATACACACATTCTCACACAGACTCACATGCATACGCAGACACACATGTACATATGCATACATAGACACACACAAACAGATACGCACACACATACAAACACAAATAGACACACAGAAAGACACACAGATACAAACATACTGTCTAACACACACACATGCGCACACACTCGGCTGGTGATGTATGACTCATCGGGTCACGCTGGTTCTGCTCTGCGGAGGATTTCATTTCTCTCTCTCTCAGCCCACACTGTAAACACAGACAGAGATGTTCATTTCAGACACTGTTAAACGTCTCACACACTCGTTAACCTAATCAGTGTCCGTCTACACACACAATATGAAACAAAACTGCATCTCAAATCTAAATATTCTACACGCTGATCTTTGGGTCGGTCTCAAATAAGATCAAACGGAATCAGAATTGTACTTCTGTGGGCTTTAAGGTATATTTGTCGATCTTGATTACTATAATGGGATATTATATGCACATCCAGTGTTTCTTCCCACACAGATAACTTCCGGTGAGTTTTACACTGTTCCTTTTACAGCATCAATGTTTTAATTAAAGTACAATCAGTTAAACAGACTTCAGCAGTCATTTAGGTGTTCAAGTGTAAAATGAGATCTACATGCAGGCGTCATGAGGATCAGCAGGCTAGCGCAGAAACTCCATTGAAAATACTGGAGTGAAATACATTTATAATAATACATATACATACATATACAAAATACATATTTTAACCCTTTAACCACCCCGTCAAGAAAAAAATGTTTGGATTGCATTTCTTAACTCATAATGTCGCTAGTTAACACAGGCTATGTGTTTTTTTTCAACACAATTTTTCTGAAATATCAACCTCTACTAAATGCTTGATAGATCAGTTTATGGTAAAACTACTAGAATTAATACATAAACTATGAAAAATCTGAAAATATGAAGTGTAAGAGCAATTTATTTCAATAAATATTCAAAATAAACCCTTTTTGAATACTAAATCACCTTTATTTTTTGAAGTATGCAGTAAAATACTTCAGATTCTCATTTAACATGCTTTTTTAAATTGTTTTTTTATATCAAGTGTAGTCGTGCAACAGGATTAAGTGTGTTTGATTTTATTATTATATTTTTTTGTAAACCAATAATGCTATGTGTGTTAACCATTATTTAAAACAGTCTTCTTTAAATTACTTTAGCAGTCATTATTAAAACAGTAAAAACATGGTCAACCGTTTAGCCGAGCAGGCAGTCAAAGGGTTAAAGAGATGCAGAACAATGTAATTTAATGTAGTGCTTAAAAGAGACCCACTTTATATCGTATATCAATCAGGGTATATGCACATCTAGTGTTTCTTCCCACACAGATAATCTTCCGGTGAGTTTTACACTGTTCCTTTTACAGCATCGACGTTTTAATTAAAATACAATCAGTTAAACAGACTTCAGCATTCATTTAGGTGTTCAAGTGTAAAATGAGATCTACATGCAGGCATCATGAGGATCAGCAGGCTAGCGCAGAAACTCCATTGAAAATACTGGAGTGAAATACATGTTCATATTTTAACCCTTTAACTACCCCGTCAAGAAAAAAATGCTTGGATTGCATTTCTTTCATTCTTTAAATTACTTTAGCAGTCATTATTAAAACAGTAAAAACATGGTCGACCGTTTTCCTGAGCAGGCAGTCAAAGGGTTAAAGAGATGCGGAACAATCTAATTTAATGCAGTGCTTAAAAGAGACCCACTTTATATCATACATCAATCAGACAATAAAGATCACTGATTTTTTTAATGAAAATTAGATTTTGGAACGGTTCACTGGAAGCGCTTGACCCAGGTTGCTGAAAAATAAAAGTCCTGAATACTGTATACCCTATAGTCTTAGAAAAACGCATTCAGTATTTTATGTCTGTTTTATTTTAATCTTATGATGCATATTGGGCTGCACAGTGGTGCAGTGGGTAGCATGTTCACCTCACAGCAAGAAGGTCACAAGTTCGAGCCTCGGGTGGGTCAGTTGGTGTTTCTGTGTGGAGTTTGCATGTTCTCCCTGCGTTTGTGTGGGTTTCCTCCGGGTGCTCCAGTTTCCCCCACAAGTCCAAAGATGTGTGTTAATGAGTGTGTATGGATGTTTCCCAGTGATGGGTTGCAGCTGGAAGGGCATCCGCTGTGTAAAACATATGCTGGATAAGTTGGTAGTTCATTCCACTGTGGTGACCCTGGATTAATAAAGGGATTTAGCCGAAAAGAAAATAAATGAATGAATGAATGATGCATAATGCTTGCTTGGGTCTGGGCTGCAGGTTTTGTGGGGGTTGTGTTGAGGTCAGGAATAATATCATTAACCAATATTAAAAAACCTTTAAGAAGCATTTTCATTAGTAATAGTTTGTATGCTGTAGGTTTTTCTGTGCTTATAGGGCTACACAATTGTGTGTGTTTGTAGAGAGGAAGAAAGAAAGTAATATAATAATAATTGTTATAAAGGTCAGTGCCAACATCCTAGTGGTTACATAGCATCGAGGTACTCCCAGAGACCCAAGTTCGATTCCCGGCTCGAGGTCCTTTGCTCATCCTTCCTTTATCTAGGCTCCCCACACTTTCCTGTCTGTAAAAAATTCTACTGTCCTATACAAATAAAGGTGAAAACCCCTTAAAAATAATTATTTTAAAGGTGCAGTATGTAAGTTTGACACCCAGTGGTTGAACTAGGTATTACATTCCTGGATCAAAACAAACACGAGCGCAGGTTGCCAGATTGAGGAGCGAATTGATATATTAGAAACGGCTTCTATTTCTCACAGGTGAACAACAGGATAAACAGGATAAACTTCAGGTACACCTCATGTGCTTTATTCAGTGTTAAATGCCAATAATATGAGTTTGAATGCCATTTTACATCACATTTATTGTCATAAACTGAAAGCAGCAGCAGATAGTTCACCTCAGATCTGGAGAATAAAATAAACCGTCTGAAATTGAACTTTAGAACTAAACACATATAAGTGATTCAGCATCTACATTTAATAATGATAAAGAGGTTTATTATGTATTAATAGATTATAAACCTTACCATTTGGTGAGTGAGTGCATATTCTGTGCTTCTGAATGGCTGTATTTACATTTCTGTCGTGTTTCATCTGGTGCAACCAGCCAAATTGCTCATCACTGGAATTCTCATCACGTAGCCTGTTGTTAGTAACCTGCTCACCTAATGTTTACACTTGTAATATTTATATCATTTGCTAATTAATAACCCCCTCTTGTGGAACTGAATCCGCATCTCATTTCGGAGTCTGCTACTGTCCACCAGAGGTCACATTTCGATCACAGACGCATGCTTTGAGAGCCTTCAAGAATGAACGAAATACGCTGTTTTCCAGCAAGGCAACTTGGTGTGCTGAAATATAACTGGCTAAACTGGCATTGAGCAGGTTAAAATGACCAAAACAAAGACAGATGGAAAACACATTTTCAAAGCAGAATATCTGACTTCAGCATTGTTTTTAAGATAAACAACAATGTTTACTGAGCATGTTTCTGAAATATCTGCACACATATTAATATTTATGCTTTAGAAGAGTCAAAAACTTACAGACAGCTCCTTTAAACAAATGTGCATTTTAAAGTAGAAGTATAAAATCAGAGTATAGTATTTATGGCTGTTGTAATTCATTCATTTTCTTTTCGGCTTAGTCCCTTTATTAATCTGGGGTTGCCACAGCGGAATGAACCGCCAACTTATGCAGCACATTTTACTTTGGCTGAAAATATGTCTACAGCTGCTTTATAAATGCATCTCATTGCTATTGTTCTGAAGGTGGTTTGTCTTTACAATCTCCTTTATGGTGATCAAAACGCTGGATTAATGCAACTCATCTGTTGGCATGACCAAAACTGTCTGGGCGGGGCTAAATGATATTAACCAATAACGTCACAGCACAGTTTT
>NC_079445.1:44572381-44582381 GCF_903798145.1 Danio aesculapii | reverse complement strand
GAAAATCTGAAATATTTTATGGCTTATGGCTATGATTTAGTATTCAAAAATGTTTCATTTTAATTATGTTTTAATTAAAGTGGTCTTAAACTTCATATTTTTATAGTATATTTATTCATTCTGGTACTTTTACCATAAACCAACATCTCAACCATTTGGTAGAGGCTGATATTTTAGAAATTATGGGATGTGTTGGGGGAAAATGTATTGATTGTGTTAACTAGCGACATTAGGAGTTAAGAAATGCAAGAAATAAAACAATTCTATTGGTTTTTTTCTTGGTGTGACAGTTAAATGGTTACTTGTAATAAAATTGTGTCCTTTAATACAGCAGTAATATATATGAACTGTACCCTTAATTTGACCCGCTCAAAGAAAACACTCTTTCTGAATGTATCAAACAAAACTCATGCACAGAAGACAGCATGAGCATTTATAGCAAATAAACTAATGTAAATATTCTCCCGCCTGCTTTTTAAACGCTGACAGGCGAGGTCTTACACCCCTTTGATTGGTTATTGTCTTCACCTTCTCAACAGAAAGGGCTGCTATGGGCTTTAGAAATGAAAGTGTTGTTCACTGATGGCGGGAAGAACAGCCGCGGTTACAGTCTATGTATGTATAATACGCGGTTATCACAGGTAATCTATAATAGACACAGTGGAGAAAACTTGCACCTCATACACGCCCAGGTCTGGATCCACAAGTATCGCTTTAACAGCCAAGAGGAGATGAAAAGTTACCTCACAAACCAGGCCAGCGGGTCAAATGTCCAAAGTGAGAGAGGCAGAGATGGAGTCTCACAACATTTCTCTGTAGTAGTGAAATAGCGGCTCGTGTGCTGTGCCGCCTTCACTCGCCCTCGCGCCTCCGTCCTTCGCCATAGTATTGCGACACCGCACATAGGAGATAAATGACGTCAGTACGTAATAACCCGTTAGGATCTATTACTGAACCGATATCGACCATTTTGACACCTCTAGTAACGAGTAACGATGCAGCTCATAAAAAATCTATCGGAGTAAAAGTATTAAACTCATCAAAAATATGGACTGAAGTAAAACTGGAAGTAGGAGAAAAAAACAATACTCCAGTAAAGTACAGATACTGCCTTTTAGTACTTAAGTACAGTAGTGAAGTAGTTCTACTTCGTTACTATACATCTCTGAATATATATATATATACATATATATATATATATATATATATATATATATATATATATATATATATATATATATATATATATATAACAGAGATTTGTGATACAATCACAGTGAAGCATTCATCTAATCCTTATTTTCCTCAGAGCGAAATAAATCATCCACCCGTACAGTTAAGTAGTGGAGAGGCACAAACAAAAATATAATTCGTATATCTTTTTGAAACGAATTTCGTTTGCTATAATTTTTAACCTAATTTTGATGTTTCTTTTGCTGGTCAATTATCTCAAAACAAGAATAACGAATAACATTTGAGGGGAAGTGCTTCAAAACAAGTCCACTAAATGCACCAAAACATGAATTGCTGTGAGATTGTGTTGGTTTGTTAAATAAAATAATAATCTAGCCTAAATAAAACTCAAGTGAAATATTCACAGTTTCACAGAAGCCGATATTAAACTGTTTTCACTGTTAATGACAAATTTGAATAAGCAGGAGATGCTTTTGCGATGTATTCGCAGAGCTTAACATGCTCCTAGATTACCTCAGAAGAGCAAACTTTGTTGGAAGGATGAGAGAACTCAGAAACTCATTGTGAGAATGAAGATGTTCGTATATTTGTGCCAGTCTGTCAGATAAAATTGCTTAAAACAGCATAATATTTTAGAAAAGGTAGATAACCAATGAGTAAATATGCAGCTATTTTTGATTACCTGACCAGCGCATTAACAACAGCCCCCGCTGATATAACCAGCAAGTGATGTGCTCCTATTGCACAGTGTGACCCACGTGACTGAACTCATCGTTAAGAACGAGAAAAAAGTAAACATGCTAGACTTTCTGTGATGGTATCGCAGGCATGGTATCTATGCCACATTATATGAGAAGAAACGATTGAATCTTGTGTCACGACACCCATTTACCGTTTACGAATCCCCACGACACCCTACGTCAAAGAAATCGTGCCGAAATCGTGACAAATTCATGTGATCTGACCGGGGCTTAAACCAACAAAGTAGGATCTGAAGGAGCTCTTGTTAAAGGCAGGAGTGTTTGATCAACTCTGCATGAGGGTAGATCTCCAGGAACAGGGGTGAGCACTCCTGGTTTAGATGTTTGGACTAGAAACAAGACATTACCTTAAAGTAAGAAATGCAATGTATGGCTCACTCCTGTGTGTGTTTTCCTCCACCGCAGCAGATGTACATCGCCCAGGTCCTGCAGGACCCAAACTCGGATGAAACTGGAGCCGGCAGTGGAGAAGACGACGGTCAGGGGTCCTCGCAGGACGAGGAGATGATCAACGCCGGAAACAGCCTGAACGAAGCCGATTTCCAGTCCGGAGAGGACAGTCTGATCGCCAACGAAGTCCACCAGTAACACAGCAGAGCGCCTCATGGCCTTCATCCCTCTGTTTTTGTCCTGGTCTGACGCTGTGAACACAATCGGCTCAAAACATCAGCACCTTAGAAACCCACATCTGCCAAAACACAGACTGTACATACAGTAAAGCACACGCCGGCAAATCATTTCCTCATGTGCATGAGCGCCAGAAGCACAAGCAAACATCCCGGATTTATCCTCCTGCTTTAAAAAAAAAAATCCTGATTTGGTTTTTAGTACTCATCCGCCTCAGGAAAAAGGAGAACAAACAGCAGGCTCGCCTTAACAGCGAAATAATCGGCGAAACAGGCTTCATGTGCTTGCTTTTTCTTCTTTTGCCTGAACGATTGGATTAAATGAATCAACATCTGCAATAGAGAAATCCGGCTTCAGATCCTACGTTTTCAACCGCGTTCGCTGTACAGAACACTGCTGACACTCCTGTTTGCAGAATACTTCTCCCTAATGTACAGTATTTCCAGAGACGCGCGCGCGTGTGTGTTTTCACTGAACGACCCATATTCTTACCTTTCCTTACTTTGGTACTTTTAATGCTCATTTTGCCTTTAACGGATGAGTTTGTACGCCTGCAAACGGAGTAGCGAAGTTCTCGTAGCACGATAGTAAGCGATCGCCGCTCCTGACAGACGCTTAAAGGGATGCACTGTAAAAAATGACCTGCTCACTTAGAGTTTTACTCTTGTTTCTAGTCCAAATATCTAAATGGTCTTAAATCAAGAAGGATTTTCTTGACTAGTTCAAAATAGTGTCTTGTTTTCAGAAGTAACAAGTCAAAATGAACTGTATTTTTTATTAAAATAAGCTAAATAATCTGCCAGTGGGGTCAACAGAATAATGTTATGTCAAAGAGAAAAACTAGATTAATTAGCTTACCCCATTTGCAGATTATTTAGCTTGTTTTAAGGAGAAACCCATTTATTTTTGACATGTTATTTCTGAAAACAAGACAATATTTTTTGCTTGTCTAGAAAATGCTTCTTGATTTAAGAGTTTTCAGATATTTGGACTAAACTCTTAGTAAGAGCATTTTTTTTGCAGTGTAGTTCACCCAAAATGTTAAAATCTGTCATCATTTATTCACCTTTTACTCGTTTGTTTTACTAGTTTCTTTCTTCTGTTGAACACAAAAGAAGATATTTAGTAAAATGTTGGAAACCTGTAACCATTGACTTCCATAGTATTTTTTTTCCTACAATGGAAGTCAATGGTTACCGGTTTTCAGCATTCTTCTAAATATCTACTTTCGTGTTCAACAGAAGAAAGCAAACGAGTAAATAGTGAGTAAATGTTCATTTTGGGGTGAACCGCCCCCTTTAAGAAGATTCTTGTGGTTTGACCTGAAAACTGCCAACTCGGATGTAGTCAATCAGTGGATTTGGACTATAATAATCAGCGAGGAGTCTCTGTTGGTGCCTGCAGTCGTGCGAGACGTTTTGGGAGAAATCTGGAAATGCATTTTTTTGGTACGAATGAGTTTTCTTTTTCTAGTCGTCTAGTGAATGACATCATGTCAAGCTTTTCTACAGAGATATGGAGCCCGTTGATAAATCACGTCCAGCAGTTTTAGTGCGCTAGATGAAGGAAATAATTACAGCTTTCTCAACCTTAGAGAGCACAACATGGCTGCAAGCTGAGAAAACAATTATTATTTATTTTAAAAAATGGACAAAAAAAAGGATCATATTTCAATTTATAGTTGCTTAAAAATGAATTCCTCGCCCTCAGACTGTCCTAGATCTGACTTTTTTATTTTTATTTTATCAGTAGAACATTAAAAAATATTTATTTTAAGCTGATTTTTTCCTTTTGAATGTCACAAATAAATAAATAAATAAATAGGTTAGGTTAGGTTAGGTTAGGTTAGGTTACTTAATTTGTACCCGAAGGTAGATTTGGATCGCAGTTAAGAGTCCTCATTTCATAACAGTGCTACACAAAAAAAAACTCCCATAATAACAACAACAGATGGATATGAATACAGGTAATACAGAATTAATACAGTGACTCCTGGTGATATACTGTCAAAAATATCTGTTAATGAACAGTTTCCGAAGTGGTTTGTGTTTATTTATGGTTGAGAATTGCATTATGGGATGTTGAAAATTCAGCTCTACAGTTTAACAAAGTGATTTTTATTGACATTTTAGTAGTTTGAAATAATATAATGTATAAGAAATAATAATATCTAGAGAAATAAGTCTGTAAATAAACAGAAAATATGCTGCCAGTTTATTACAAGGTGTTTGTAGCGTAAAATACAACACCAACACAGACAATAAAACACTTTACACTATTAAACATGTTCATAAAAGTCACGTTTTACAACTTTTTAAGGTTAAATGATGTTGGGAGAAAGATTAAGATCCCATAATGCAATTCAACAGCATTAATAAATGGGAAAATGTCAATTTAAAACAAAAATAATCACTAAAATACGGAAAACTGATGATTTATGGATATTTTTTGTGTATATTGAGGTCTTGTGAAGAAAAAATATAGTCTGTTCTTCATTATTACTTTAATCCACAGCCTTTGCCAATAGTATTGATTATGTGTTTTTATTATATTGTTTTTACATTATTTGTCATTATATGAATGCAATTATATTCATATAATGAATTAATATATATATATATATATATATATATATATATATATATATATATATATATATATATATATATATATATATATATATATATATATATATATATATATATTTCTGATTACATACTAAATGACGGTTCATTCCGCTGAGGTGACCCTTAAAAAATCAAGGACTAAGCTGAAGTATAGTGTGTGAGTGAGGGTTTAAGAAAAAAAAAGTATCTTAAAAATCTTCTTTAATGCTCTACTGATGGAAAAAAAAGTCTTTTATAGCCTGATGGCAAATAAAATTCTGTGTGAACTATCCCTTTAATTTGGGGGTTGAAAGCAGGCGGACTTCTGCATTCATTAGATCTGCATATTTTTGATTGAAACCCCAGTCTGAGAGGTTTCTATTGGCCGGTTACAGAAGCCAGTGGTGTTTTAGTCAAAAATCTGGTTTGTTTTCTTTCTGCAAACTGACCCTGAAGGGATTAAAGTGCGACATGCGCAGATCTGATGTAACTCGTGTTTCTTTTTGAAGCTCAATACTGACCTTAGTCTAGGATCAATATACAGGACAATACAAGCAGATGGACCTCATTCATGAAAAATTGATTCTGCTTGTATTTCGTTCATGATTTTGGAGTAAACACAAGATCTACCCTGATTAAGGTCTGTCACTTATTATTCTCACAGTATTTCATGTTTTTACCTGCTGCTGCACATATTCCCTTAATTTAAAGGGTTAGTTCACCCAGAAATGAACGATCTGTATTTAATTACCTTCATGTTAAACCCCCTGAGACCTTCATTTATCGACAAAACTCAAAGGAAGATATTTTAGATGAAATCCTGGAGCTCTCATCTTCCATAGGCAGTAATGGTCACAAAGTATTTAAAGTTCAAAAAGGCATCAAAACATTGAGTCTTCGGTGGTTTAATCGTGATGGTATGAGGCAATGAGAACACTTTTGTGTATGCAAAAAATATTTAAAGACTTTATTCAGCAGTTTCTTCTCTTTATTTTAAGTTCAGGACATGCGTTCACGAGAACTCTGTTCACTATAATGCATGTTGCGCTTTTTTTCCCAAGTCAATATTTATTTATTTGTATTATTTTGCACACAAATCTATTCTTGTAGCTTCATAATACTATGATTGAACCACAGAACTTGATTCTGAACGTCTCTTGCTGTCTATGGAGGATCAGAGAGCTCCAGGATTTCATCTAAAATGAATTAATTTGCTGTTTTTCGATAAATGAAGTTCTCGGAGGGTTGGAATGACATGATGGTGAGTGATAATAACAGAATTGTTATCATTTTAGTGAACTAACCCTTTAATGGGCCAGATATAGTTTGGTTTAGCAGCCCTGAAAGTCTTCAGTCATTTTTGTGAGCCAGAATGTGAATAATGGTGATGGTTGGTGTTTGTTACTGTATTCTCAAAGTCACTGGAGCTGCTGATGATGAAGATTTGCAATATACAGAACCACTGGCTGGATTCAGCAAACAACCGGCGCACAAACAAAAAGTGACTTGAGAGATGAAATCGAACAGCCTCAGGTGTTGTTTTGTTTTTCGGAAGATAAAAAAAAAAAACATGTTTACATCCGTGTGTTTTTTCCTGCTCATATATTTGTTTCCCTCCATTCAGACACAAAGAGTAAAACTATGAAAGCTGTAGCTGAGGATTAAGAATCTGCAGATACACGCTGGAGATATACTGACATTGACTTGTGTCTGTTTTTTTTGGTGGAGATCGTCAATAATGATCAATTTTTCGTTTGTTTTTAGAGATGAACATTGAAAAGCTGGATTTGTATATCCTATTGGGATTCGTGGCGTTCCTCACAGCTTCTTATTGAGTTAATGAAGTGAAGTTTCTTCAGCATTTGGCGGTGAAGTAAAGAGCGCTGTGGATATTTTTGTAAAATTGTACAAGAAACTGTTTGGAGATGCAAATGTTCGGCCTGTTGAAGTATTTGATACCAGTAATGTATTAAAGCTAGCTGTAACAATGCTGTCGCTCTCGGTGGATTTTTAATAGATCATGTTTTTGTTTTATAAGCCAAGCGTTTAAGCGTTTTATGAGAAACAATGTCTTTTAGAGTGAAAACACTGGAGAAGGGAGCCAGATCGGTCTCAAAAATATTACGTTTACAAAAAATAAATCATACATCTATAACACAATTCACATTTCCAAAATCCAATTTCAAAATGCTATTCGTAAATACACAAATCCAATTCGTAAATTCAAAATGGGATTCATAAATACACAAATCCAATTCGTAAGTTCAAAACACAATTCGTAAATACACAAACCCAATTCTTAAGTTCAAAATGGGATTCAGAAATATGCAAATCCAATTCGTAATTTTGAAACACGATTCGTAAATACACAAATCCAAATCGTAAATTCAAAATGGCATTCAGAAATATGAAAATCAAATTTGCAAGTTTAAAACACGATTTATAAATACACAAATCCAATTCGTAAGTTTAAAACACAATTCGTAAATACACAAATCCAATTCGTAAGTTCAAAACGCAATTCGTAAATACACAAATCCAGTTCGTAAGTTCAAAATGGGATTCAGAAATGTGCAATCCAATTCGAAAGTTCCAAACACGATTTGTAAATACACAAATCCAATTCGTAAATTCAAAATGGGATTCAGAAATACACAACTTCAATTCGTAAGTATAAAACACAATTCATAAATACACAAATCCAATTCGTAAGTTCAAAACACAATTCTTAAATACACAAATCCAATTCGTAAGTTCAAAACGCAATTCGTAAATACACAAATCCAGTTCGTAAGTTCAAAATGGGATTCAGAAATACACAACTTCAATTCGTAAGTATAAAACACAATTCATAAATACACAAATCCAATTCGTAAGTTCAAAACACAATTCGTAAATACACATCCAATTCGAAAGTTCAAAATGGGATTCAGAAATATGCAAATCCTATTTATAAATTCAAAACACAATTCCTAAATACACATCCAATTCGTAAATTCAAAATGGGATTCAGAAATATGCAAATCAAATTCGTAAGTTTAAAACACTATTCATAAATACACACATCCAATTCGTAAATTCAAAAAAGGATTCATAAATATGCGAATCAAATTCCTAAGTTTAAAACACGATTCAGAAATACAAAAATCCAATTCGTAAGTTCAAAATGGGATTCAGAAATGTGCAATCCAATTCGAAAGTTCAAAACACGATTTGTAAATACACAAATCCAACTCGTAAATTCAAAATGGGATTTATAAATGCACAAATCCAATTCGTAACTTCAAAATGCTATTCGTAAATACACGTCCAATTCGTAAATTCAAAATGGGATTCAGAAATATGCAAATCAAATTAGTAAGTTTAAAACACAATTTAGAAATGCACAAATCCAATTCGTAAATTCAAAATGGGATTCATATATACACAAATCTAATTCGTAACTTCAAAATGCTATTCGTAAATACACATCCAATTCGTAAGTTCAAAACACAATTTGTAAATACACAAATCCAATTCGTAACTTCAAAATGCTATTTGTAAATACACATCCAATTCGTAAGTTCAAAATGGGATTCATAAATACACAAATCAAATTCGTAAGTTTAAAACATGATTCATAAATTCACAAATCTAATTCGTGAATTCAAAAGGGAATTCAGAAATTCACAAATCCAATTTGTAAGTTCAAAATGGGATTCAGAAATATGCTAATCCAATTTGTAAGTTCAAAACACGATTCATAATATCCACAAACCTATTTGTAAAGTCAAAACGCTTCATAAATACGCAAATTCAATTCGTCAATTCAAAACACGATTTGTAAATACACAAAAAATCAATTCGTAAGTTCAAAACACAATTTAAAAATACACGATTGCAATTAATTTGGCTGAAATATCTGTGATTTTTACTTGTGAATTCACAAATTGTGTATTGTATTTATGAATTGTTGTGAATTTACCAATTTTATTTTTGTAAATGTGTTATTACTGAGACTGATCTGGCTCCATACCTGGAGATGATAGCTGTGCGTTATGCAAGAATGAATCACGGTGTGTTTGTGTAGCTGCTGTACAGCGTGTGTGTGTGTGTGTGGATGAAAATGGGCCGTACTTTAACTGTGGCTCATCACAGATGTAGACGGACTGATCTAGAACCTGTGTGAGGTTTTTATTGATTTTTTTTTTTCTGTCTCAAGCTCGTCTTCTGGTGAAGCATTTGTCATCTTCAGTTTCTTGATCAATAAAAGTTGGTATTCATTCTGTGCATTGATCTTTTGGTGTGCATCTGAACAGGAGGAGGCGCTGTTGCATCACAAAAACTAAAATCTCCGCTTTCATTTCAGCAGATCAAGATTATTTATTAAAAGGGTTGTTTTTAATCTGGAATTTAGTTGTTTTTTGAGGTTTTGCATTATTTAAGACAAGATAATGTGGGTGAATATGCTAAAAATGTACCCTACTGACTTACCTTTCTTTCATAGGGTGATGCAGTCTGCTTCTGGAGAGAACAACTGTAGTTAATTCTCCTGATGAACATTTTTAATAATCACTCGTAAATGTCGTAGGGTTGTTTATTAATTCGGTGCTTTTATCGAATTCATCTGTTCATATTTATTTAACCTATTTGTAAAAATAGTTTTGTTTAATAGTGCTTTGTCATTCACATGTACGTGTACACAGAATGAAATTTCATAGCATTGCCTCTGCAGTTTCAATAAAAATACCCCTAAACAATAAGTAAATAAAAAATTAAGTTTATTAGATATTACATTAGTAGATTATTAATGTAAATGCATGTATTAATTTA
>NC_079445.1:44519881-44567381 GCF_903798145.1 Danio aesculapii | reverse complement strand
TGAACTTTGCACCGCAGCGACATGCGAAACTTGACGCATGATCTTGCGTTTCGGTCTGACTCCTTTGCGTGCGTATGAATGGAAGCCTATGGGAGGAAAAGCCCAGTGTGACCGCAGCTTTAGGCTGAAAGCACTGAGAATGTTTGAGTCTGTCACACAGTAGAAAAAAAAAATAATATTATTCATTAGCAAATAATAAGAACAAAAGCAAAAAAAATACTTTGATCTGATTTCTGCTCTGGATCTGGGTTTCTGATCTAGATCTGGCTTCTGCTCTGGATCTGGGTTTCTTCTCTGGATCTGATTTTTGCTCTGGATCTGGGTTTCTGTTCTGGATCTGGGTTTCTGCTCTGGATCTGGTTTCAGCTCTAGATCTGGTTTCCAGGTCTAGTTTCTGCTCTGGATCTGAGTTTCTGCTCTGGATCTGGGTCTATGATCTAGATCTGGGTTTCTGCTCTGTATCTGCTTTCTGCTCTAGATCTGGTTTCCAGGTCAGGTTTCTGCTCTGGATCTGATTTCTGCTCTGGATCTAAGTTTTTGATCTGGATCTGGTTTCTGCTCTGGATCTGGGTTTATGACCTAGATCTGGGTTTCTGCTCTGTATCTGCTTTCTGCTCTAGATCTGGTTTCCAGGTCAGGTTTCTGCTCTGGAACTGATTTCTGCTCTGGATCTAAGTTTTTGATCTGGATCTGGTTTCTGCTCTGGATCTGGATTTCTGATCTGGATCTGGTTTCCAGGTCTGGTTTTTGCTCTGGATCTGAGTTTCTGCTCTGGATCTTGGTCTATGATCTAGATCTGGGTTTCTGCTCTGAATCTGGTTTCTGCTCTGTATCTGGCTTTCTGGCTCTGAATCTGGTTTCTGGATCTGGGTTTCTGATCTAAATCTGGTTTCTGCTCTGGATCTGGGTTTCTGATCTAAATCTGGTTTCTGCTCTGGATCTGGGTTTCTGTTCTGGATCTGGGTTTCTGCTCTAGATCCGGTTTCCAGGTCTGGTTTCTGCTCTGGATCTGAGTTTCTGCTCTGGATCTGGGTTTCGGATCTAGATCTGGTTTCTGCTCTGGATCTGGGTTTCTGATCTGGATCTGGCTTCTGCTCTGGGTCTTATTTTGGTCAGGATCTGGTTTTCTGTTCTGGATCTGGGTTTCTGCTCTAGATCTGGGTTTCTGCTCTGGATCTGAGTTTCTGATCTGGATCTGAGTTTCTGATCTGGATCTGGTTTCTGCTCTGGATCTGGGTTTCTGATCTAGATCTGGTTTCTGCTCTGGATCTGGGTTTCTGATCTAGATCTGGTTTTTGCTCTGGATCTGGGTTTCTGATCTAGATCTGGCGTCTGCTCTGGGTCTTATTTTTGCTCTGGATCTGGGTTTCTGTTTTGGATCTGGGTTTCTGCTCTAGATCTGATTTCTGCTCTGGATCTGAGTTTTTGACCTGGATCTGGCTTCTGCTCTGGATCTGGGTTTCTGATCTGGATTTGGTTTCCAGGTTTGGTTTTTGCTCTGGATCTGAGTTTCTGCTCTGGACCTGGGTCTATGATCTAGATCTGAGTTTCTGCTCTGAATCTGGTTTCTGCTCTGTTTTTGGCTTTCTGGGTCTGAATCTGGTTTCTGCTCTGGGTCTTGGTTTCTTCTCTGGACCTGGTTTTCTTTTTTGGATCTGGTACCTGATCTGGGTCTTGTTTACTTCTCTGGATCTGGGTTTCTGCCCTGGATATGGGTTTCTGATTTGGATCTGGTTTCTGGTCTTGATCTGGGGCTACTGCCTGGATCTGGGTTTCTGTTTGGATCTGAGTTTCTTCTCTGAATCTCTTTTTTTTTTTTTGCTCTGGATCTGGGTTTTTTGCTCTGAATCAGGGTTTTTGCTCTGGATCTGGGTGTTCTGCTGTGGATCTGGATTTTTTGCTCTGGATCTGGGTTTTCTGCTCTGAATCTGGGTTTTTGCTCTGGATCAGGGTGTTCTGCTGTGGATCTGGATTTTTTGCTCTGGATCTGAGTTTTCTGCTTTGGATCTGGTTTATGGTCTTGATCTGGGTTTCTGCTTGGATCTGAGTTTCTTCTCTGAATCTGGGTTTCTGCTCTGGATCTGGGTTTTCTGCTTCGAATCTGGGTTTCTGCTCTGGATCTGGTTTTCTGCTTCGAATCTGGGTTTCTGCTCTGGATCTGGGTTTTCTGCTTCGAATCTGGGTTTCTGCTCTGGATCTGGTTTTCTGCTTCGAATCTGGGTTTCTGCTCTGGATCTGGGTTTTCTGCTTTGAATCTGGGTTTCTGCTCTGGATCTGGGTTTTTCTGCTCTGAATCTGGGTTTCTGCTCTGGATCTGGTTTTCTGCTTCGAATCTGGGTTTCTGCTCTGGATCTGGGTTTTTCTGCTCTGAATCTGGGTTTCTGCTCTGGATCTGGTTTTCTGCTCTGAATCTGGGTTTCTGCTCTGGATCTGGTTTTCTGCTTCGAATCTGGGTTTCTGCTCTGGATCTGGGTTTTTCTGCTCTGAATCTGGGTTTCTGCTCTGGATCTGGGTTTTTCTGCTCTGAATCTGGGTTTTCTGCTCGGATCTGGTTTCTTGTCTTCAGCACTGTGCTGTGTTTGAATCAGACGAGTCCTCTGAACAGAAAGGATAGAGACGCTCCGAGAGCCAGACCGAGAGACAGAAAGAAGGCCATGATGGCTCCTGCTGTTTCTGCTTCATTCGGGTCCACTTTCCTGCGAACACAAACAAAGATTCACTCGCAGGTGATTCAGTCTGATATAAACGTGTGTCTAACAGTGCTCATTTATCTGCACCAAGGTTATTATTGTTTTGCATTTTTTATTAGTTTTGGTTTTGATTTGTGTTGGTCACACTTTATTTTGTTCGTTTGTTGAATTTAAGCTATATTGCATCTACATGTCAACTAATTCTCATTAGATTATAAGTAGACTGTAAGGGTTAGGTTTGGGGTTAGGGTTAGTGTAAGTTCACATGTACTTGCAAAGTTTCTTATAGTCAGTTAAATGTCAGTTTAGCAGCAGTATCAGCAAACATTAAACAGACAGTCTACTAATACTCAAATGGACCATCAAAATAAAGTGTTACCTTTATTTTCAGTTGATTTCATTCTAGTTTTAGCTTGTTTCATTAATGGTTTTATTCGTTTAGTTTGGTTTTAATTTGTGAAGACTTTTGTTTAGTTTTTAAATATGTAGTTTGTTTTAGTGAAACAATTGTGCTCATTGTTCCTGTATAGAAATAAACTGTGCAGATTGGTTTATACAATCAGAATGAAGATGGGAAATGTTTGGCATCCATAATCAAAAAATGGATATGAATAAAACCATTGAGTTTGGTATTTGTAATCACAATACAAACAATTTTGTAAGCTTAAAGTTTGGTTTCTGTAATTGCAATATTCTTAAATACAACAGACCAAAGAAGGCAGAAACAAGTTTGGCATTCGTGATCACAATATTAACGTGCAGGAATCAATAAAGTTTGCCGTTCATAATCACAATCAAGAAATAAGCATAAATAATTACAATGTTGATGGGAATAAAACCATTAAGTTTGTGCTGGGAATCAGAATATAGGTGGGAATAAAACTGTATTAAGTTTGGTGTATGATAACAAAACCTATAAAGAGAATAAACCTAAAGTTTGGCATATATAATCACCACATAGATGGGAATTAAATCATATTATCTGCTATACATAATCACCATATAGATAGGAATAAAATCCCAAAATTTGGCATGCATAATCACCATGTATTGTAGATAGGAATAAAATCATAAACTTTACCATATATAATCACAATATTTAGAAGAAAAAACTAAGTTTGATGAATGCAAGTGCTATTAAAGTGGAAAAAACTGATGCAAAAAGATGATGGTGCAATGAAATAATATTTTAAATGTGTTCTCTGGATGTTTTCTTTCCATATATATTATATTATTACATATGTTAAAATATAACATATATTATAATTATAAAATATAATAAATATTATTATATATGTTATATTATGGGAACAACATATGCCGGTGAAAAGGTTGAGAAGCACTGGTGTTTTATTAATCAGCGTATTATAGTTGTATAAATGGTTAACGTGTTTTCTGCGTGTGTTTAGACTCACTTTGGGCCGAAGCACATGCACAGACTGGCCAGATATCCATTGGAGAAAGCAAAGAGGATCATGAAGGCGATGAACCAGCCATCGTGTGTGAAGAAGACGGGCAGATTATAGCGAGGCTGAACATTACACAACATGAAGAGCGGCACGAAAACCACACGTGCCAACAACAGAGCTGGCAGCAGCTTACTGTCTTTACCAGGCTGATGGAGAGGTGAAGAAAAACACACAAAACACACACGCATTAATACAGATACACTCCACTGAATGCATCAGTGTTTTACAGTCAAAACATCTGCACTGCATTTCATTGCGCAAATGTATATCATACACCTGCTGACTCACATGCAATACGAATACGTGCGCTTATGTGGTTTAAATGGGACCTGTTATGCAAAAATCACTTTAATAAGGGGTTTAAACACAGTTGTGTGTCAGCAGTGTGTGAATATATCCAGCCTCTAATGGTAAACATGAATTAATTGTATTTGTTTATAATCAGACTTGATAAAAACAGTCTGCAGAAACACTTTGATTGACATTCTCCCTTTGTACGTGTCATTAGAGGGGGAAAACCCCGCCCACTAATGACCATCTCTCCCTCATTAGCATAATCAGCCCTGAGTGAAAAGCAGCCATGAGTCATTAGAGATTTGAAACTGCTGCTATGATGGCACATAGGGTTGTAGCTCCGCCCTCTTTTGAAAAGAGCACAAGCTCATTTGAATTTAAAGCGACAGTCACCAAATTGGCACAATCAAAGACTAAAATGTAAAGATCATGCAGTATTTGGTGCAGCTGAACTGATGTTCATTTGATGGATCATTTATAAATGTGATTTTAGCATGCAAACAGTCTTTTGGAGACTCGTAAAAGTGCAAGAGTGTTACTTACCCACATGCACACTGCGGTCAGACTGCGTCCAGCCCAGTCAAACACATTGAAGAAGAGGAAACAAGACACTGGGATGAAATACTTCTCTGGAGAAAGACAAATCAGACGTTGTGTGGATTTTAGGATAAATAAGCAGAACAATTGGACTGGACAATCAATATTATCATGAACTTTATAGTTTGTAAATGCATCTTAAGAGTCCCAATTACACAACAAAAGACTTTTTAATCACACAATTTAGATGCTTTTCTTTGTAATTCTGAGTCTATTTCTCACCATTCTGGTTATTTTAATAATCTTTCTTGCATTATACTGTCTCATCATTCTGAATTTTCCTTTCTAATTATGAGTTTACATCACACTAATCTGAATTACGTTCTTGTATTTCTTAATTACCAGAACCAATAGTTTTTCGACACATTTATTTAATTCTAAGTTGTACACAAACATACAAAGGGATATTTTTAAGATAAAATTACAACTACTTCATAAAAAATGATTCTCACAAATTAAACTTTTGTTTTGCACTTTTCTATCTATACCTCACAGTTCAGATTTGTTTGTTTCTGTATAATAATCAGGGTATCTTCTGTCAATCCATATCCGCTTTCAAACAAAAAAAGGAAAATGAAGAAAACGGCAGTTTTTCTGTTTTTCGTTTGCTCACAATAAATGAAAAAACAAGATTTTGGCTCGATTTTGGTTTATTTAATTTAGCGTAGGAAAATAGATAAACGACTTCAAAATTCAATCTAAACATGTAGGTGGTGCTGAAATGCCCATTTTCCTCTGATTGATCAACCAAATCTGAGCTCGTGACGTAGCCGTTAAAATAAGAGCTGTCTGTGGACCAGCACTCAGGCTTTTAATTATCATTATTTAATTATATATATATATAAATTAAGTTTACATATTCTATAATTTGATCAGTTATCAGGCTTACATTCACTGCATAAATTAAATAAAAACATAAATTAGCAGTATTATTAGACTTTTGTCATTAAAATAAGGTCATGGGTCGCTGCCAAACGTCCTGCAGCTGTGCACCTGATGCTGAGCAAAGATAGACGTTTCAGGGCAGCACCTGGTTTGCATGATTGTTTCCGAGCCAGGCCTATATAATAATAATGATGATAATAATAATAATAATTATTATAATTATAATAATATATGCCCGTAGTTCGCTACCAAACATCTTACTGCTGTGTACCTGATGCTGAGCAAAGACAGCCATTTGCGAGCAGCACCTGGTTTGCATGATTGTTTCTGAGCAACTGTTGGCCTCAATAAAAATAATATTAATAATAAAAAAATGTATATTGTTCACTTGGTGTTTTTTTATTGTTTAGTTTTTAAATAGTTTTTAGCAGGACCAGAATAAAACACATTGGGCCCATTTGCTAAAACAAAGGGTACCATTTTTTAAATAATTTTATTTCCTTATATTGATTTTGATTAGGCTATATATATATATATATGATATAGGTTTTTAATATATGTGACATAAATAAAATTGTACGGTTTCCTATATTATATGTACATATACATGTACATATAATATATACCGATTTTATATATGTCACATATATTAAAAACCTCTATCAAAACTTATATTAAAACATATATATGGACCTGGAGGGCCGGTGTCCTGCAGAATATAGTTCCAACCCCAATTAGACACACCTGAACCAGCTAATCAGGCTCTTTCTAGGTATACTAGAAACTTCTAGGAAGGTATGTTGAAGGAACCTGGAACTAAACTATGCAGGACACCTGCCCTCCAGGATCACACCCCTGAAATATAATGTATATACTGTATACTCTTGTCGTGGATCCCAGTTGTAAGAGCAACAAATAATAACTTGACTTCTAGTTGATCATTTGGAAAAGTGGCAGAAGGTTGATTTTTTTGATGAATCACCTGTTGAACTGCATCTCAATCATCACCAATACTGCAGGAGACCTACTGGAACCTGCATGAACCAAAGATTCTCATAGAAATCAGTCAAGTTTGGTGAAGGACAAATCATGGTTTGGGGTTACATTCAGTATGGGGACGTGTGCGAGATCTGCAGAGTGGATGGCAACTCCTATCCCAGCAGGATAGCGCTCCTTCTCATACTTCAGCCTCCACATCAAAGCTCCTGAAAGCAAAGAAGGTCAAGGTGCTCCAGGATTGGCCAGCCCAGTCACCAGACATGAATATTATTGAGCACGTCTGGGGTAAGATGAAGGAGGAGGCATTGAAGATGAACACAAAGACTCTTGATGAACTCTGGGAGTCCTGCAAGAAGGCTTTCTTTGCCATTCCAGATGACTTTATTAATCAGTGATTTGAGTCATTGCAGAGATGTATGGATGCAGTCCTCCAAGCTCATGATGGAGTCAGACACAATATTCATTCTGTTTCCACTGCAGCATGAGCACATATTCTATACTGGACATTATTGAAGGTTCAGTGATGAGACTTTAGTCTAAGCAGAGTTAGATCTTACTGTCTTAATGAAATCATTCATAATCAAGACATGATCAGATTTTATTGTGCTCAAATAAATGTAATTTAGAGGCCTTTACCTTTCATATAAGCCTCTTCTGATACCAAATGATCAACTAGAAGTCAAGTTATTATTTGTTGCTCATAAAACTTGGATAGGTCACAAGACTTTTATCAAGTAGTGTACAACAGAAAATAAACATCTGATCAAATGTAAGAAAACAAGCAACCATTTATCTAAAACATTTCCTCAAAAGATCTAAATAACTAGAAAGGAAAAATCAGATTTTGTGAAATTAAAGTTCACAATTGTTATTTGATTTGTAGCTCAGAATTAGTCTGTGAATTATAAATCTGAGACTGAACTCACCCCACGCTCCTCCATCAGCAATTGTAGATTTGACGTCCACAGTGACCGCAGGAAACGTGCCGATGGTGATGGTGAAGGCAAAACACACCGACAGAGCCATAACCCAGATCTGAACACACACACACACACACACACACAACAGCAGATCACACTCCTACATCAGGAAAATCCACAATGTAAATGGCTGTTCCCAGTGAAAGGGTTGGTTTTAGTTGATTTAGTTGTGAAAATGTAAGATGTTGCATTGATTAAATTGTGGATATGACAAGGTAAGGTTTCTTTACCCTTCTATAATGTTAATAAAACTGTATATCTGTAATGGTATAACCTAACGCCTCACAATAATGTTCATTTAAGGGTAGGGAAGAGTGGTTAGTAAATAATGTTCATTTGTGCATTGATTTGATTCTGATAATTAGAGATTAATATATAATAATTAATGTTGTTAAAATGAAAATCTTATTTCTGTATATCTTCTAAGCATTCAATATATTATAATACAAAATAATATGTGATATAAAAGTGTCATGGCGGCACAGTTAGTAGCACGATTGCCTCACAGCAAAGAAGGTCGCTGGTTTGAGCCCTGGCTGGGTCAGTTGGCGGTTCAGTGTGGAGTTTGCATGTTCTCTCCATGTTGGTGTGGGTTTCCTCTGGGTGCTTCGGTTTCCCCCACAGTCCAAACACATGCGCTATAGGGGAATTGGGTAATTAAATTGTCCGTAGTGTATGAATGTGTGTGTGTGCGTATGAATGAGTGTGTATGGGTGTTTCCCAGTACTGGGTTGCAGCTGAAAGGGCATCCACTGCGTAAAACATGCTGGATAAGTTGGCGGTTCATTCCGCTGTGCTGACTCCTGATGAATAAAGGGACTAAGCCAAAAAGAAAATAAATAAATGAATATTATGTAATATATAAATATATAATATTATAATATATGTTTAATATAATATATATAATTGATGTAACATGTCAAACTTTAAATTTGTGAGATAAAAACAACCTAAGGCAAGTAATTAAAAGTAGCCCAATTCTGCGGGAAAGAGCCAGACTTGGCAACCCTGATTGTAAACCATCCTAAAGTGTTTCTTCAGCTCTTTCTCAACCAAACCACAGGTAATACCAAACCACTGTTCCCTACAATGATAACCGTACACATCTCAACATAACAGAAACACTTACAGCACAACATTAAAGACTCAGTTAAGTCTCGCTGTTTGTTAGTCTTGCGCAAAAACACACACAGAACAACACTTCATTTCATTCATTCATTTTCTTTTCAGCTTAGTCCCTTTATTAATCAGGGGTTGCCACAGTGGAATGAACCGCCAAATTATCCGGCACATGTTTTACGCAGCTGATGCCCTTCCAGCTGCAACCCATAACTGGGAAACATCCATACACACTCATTCACATACACACACTACTGACACTTTAGATACCCAATTCACCTACAGTGCATGTGTTTGGACTGTAGGGGAAATCGGAGCACCCGGAGGAAACCCACACCAACATGGAGAGAACATGCAAACTCCACACTGAAATGCCAACTGACCCAGCCAGGGCTCAAACCAGCGACCTTCTTGCTGTGAGGTGATTGTGCTACCCACTGCGCCACCGTGTTGCCCTACACTTCATTTCAGTACTCAATTTCCTTATGCTGTCTGATGCAGTGCATGTTGGGAATTAAAAATCGGCTCAATTTAAGTTCAGTTTAATGCAAGGCATTTTTGAGTTTTACAGAACTTGTTTCTAATGAATACAGCAAACTGTTGAAATATGTGATCTTAGACCACAAAGCCAGTCATAAGAGTCCATTTCAAACACACTTCATTAACATGTACATCAACCATATGCTATAAAACTGCAGGTGAACTACTGTATGTCTGTATTGACATTACTCTTCAATGCGGAGGTGCGCTCGTTTTTGTGATTGTTTTAATACTTCCGATTCAGCTGCCTATGGGAGAAATGACTAGGAATAATTAACGGCAGAAAACGATCAAACTACTTACTCTACAAACAAGTGTTTGCATGACAATACAGACAAAGTAGAATAATATAATAAGAAAATATCAGTCTGCAACACCAAGCAGCAGAACGAGCTGTTTTTAACCTCTAAAAATGAATGGAAGTGAATGAGACCGGAAGTCTAGAGCCAAAATGATTCAAATGGCTGCGCCCACTCATACACGGAGAGTAGAGTGGAGAAACTATGACGTCAATTTGTATGCAAAAACCCGGAAGCGAGTTAGCATTTTAGTAGTTCTGGTTCCCTCATCCCAAAGTCAATGGGTTTTTTGAATGGGATTTCAGCAAAATCGCTTAAATAAGGTTCGTGGCTAACACAAACTCAAGATATTTTCACGTTTTGTTCTACGACACAAAACACACCAGTTACATCACACTCTTGATTTTTTTAAATCGGTTACGCTTCTTTAAAAAGACGCTATCAAGTTGCTAAACTGGACTACAGGCTGAGTCGGAGGCATTATACGTCATTGAGCTGAACTGGTCTGGAGCGCAGCTCGCTTGTGTTGGGCATTTGGATTTGTCTGTTATTTAGGTATTTTCATGAACAGTATTTTATAGTTTGTAGTGTTTTTCTAATTTGAATTTCATATTGTGTGTAGATAATACCTTCACTTGTAAAGGCTGTCGAGAGAGACTAATTTGTTGATCATTTATTTGAATTAAACGATATTATGAAGATACTGCTTACCAGTGCAGCCTGTCTCTTTCCTGCTCTCAGTAATGCAAATGTTATGAAGCGGACAGGAGACAGAGGTAAGGAAACGTTAGGGTGTTTATTGAATGACAACAAGGAGCACATGAAGGATAGCCAGGAGGATCAGGAATGATGTTGGGGTCTTTTCCTCCGTGGCTGGGTGACAGGAATACACGAGGATGGACAGCACACACCAGATACAGCTGACAGAGGATGACACAGACTTGGAAGGACTGGAAGACAGGACGATTCGGGAGGACCAGGAAGACTAGGAGGAATACAAAGAGAACAGGTAAGTAAATCGTTTGTTTAGCTGAGGATGACTACGCTGAGTGGTCGCTCAGTTGTCCGCTTTCGTCGAGACGAGCCCGGACAATGAGCGACTGGAGTGCTGTGCTTTTATCTGGTGCTCGTGAATGTGATGCAGCTGTGTGCTCATTAGAAGTCAGGTGATGGTGATCTTCGTGAGTGGGGGTCGTGAGAGCCTGACCAATCCATGACAGTACCCCCCTCCCCAGGGCCCGCTCCTGAGGGCCGACACCTCCGACGCCGTGGTGGTCTCCCTCTGCCTCTAGGCGCTGGGAACTCAGGGTGGCTCTCATGAAACTCCACCATGAGACTAGGATCGAGAATATCAGCTCTGGGAACCCATGTCCTTTCTTCGGGGCCGTACCCTTCCCAGTCCACCAGGTACTCCAACTGGCCACCACGACGTCGGGAACGCAAGATCTCCTTCACTGCGTAGACGGCTCCTTCTTCTAGGAGCAGTGGAGGAGGGGGTTCCTCTTCGTGGTCAGGCTCTGTGGAGGGAAGAACAGGATCGTGATAGGGTTTCAGGAGTGATACGTGGAATGTAGGGTGAATACGGTAGTGAGAGGGTAATTGTAGTTTGTAGGTGACGGGGTTAACCTGTTCCACGATGGTGAAGGGACCAACAAATCGGGGACTTAACTTGCGAGAGGGCAGTCGCATGCGTATGTCCCGGGTGGATAGCCACACCTTTTGTCCGGGTGTGTATCTGGGTTCTTCAGACCTTCTTCTATCGGCGGTTACCTTGCTTCGACGGACTGCCCTCTGCAGATGTTGATGAGCCTCGTCCCAGACTCTCTCGCTCTCCCGGAACCAGTGATCCACTGCGGGGACATCAGATGGTTCGCCATCCCAGGGAAAGAGCGGTGGTTGGAAGCCCAGGACGCACTGGAATGGCGTGAGTCCGGTGGAGGGTTGCCGCAGTGAATTTTGGGCATATTCTGCCCAGCCCAAATACTGGCTCCAGGAGCTCTGGTGACCACTGCAGAAGGTCCTCAGGAACCGTCCCACCTCCTGAATCTTCCTCTCTGTCTGCCCGTTGGTTTGGGGATGATATCCAGAAGAGAGGCTGACGGCCACACCTAGGAGCTTGAAGAAGGCTTTCCATAGACGTGAGATGAACTGTGGACCTCTGTCCGACACAATATCTTCTGGAATACCAAATGACCTGAAGACTTGATTAAAGATATTGTCGGCTGTTTCAAAGGCTGTGGGAAGACCTTTCAGAGGGATTAGTTTGACAAACTTTGAGAATCTATCTACTATGACTAGAATACAGGTATTACCTTCTGACGAAGGGAGATCAGTGATAAAGTCCACTCCTAGGTGTGACCAGGGACGGTTCGGAATCGGCAAGGGATGGAGCTTTCCAGCGGGTAGATGACGTGGGCTCTTGGATTGGGCACAGTCCTTACAGCCCTGAACATATTGCCTCACATCCCTTGCCATGTTTGGCCACCAGAATCGTTGGGATACTAGCGAGAGAGTATTGTTGATCCCTGGATGTCCAGTGCCTAGCGAGGTATGTAAGGAGTGGATCAGATCTACCCGGTGTTCAGGTGGTATGAACTGCCGATGAGGAGGGCATCCCGGCGGAGCAGGGGCTTCCGGAGTGGCAACGACTGGAGGAGCGTTCCAGGTGATCGGACAAATGGAGATGTGTTCGGGAAGAATCTTCGTTGGGAGTTCTTCATGATCGTGATGCTCGTGTAAACGAGAGAGAGCGTCTGCTCTTAGATTCTTGGGTCCTGGACGATAGGAAATGGAGAAATCAAAACGTGAGAAGAAAAGTGACCATCTGGCTTGACGTGGACATAGTCTCTTGGCCTCTTTGATATATTGGAGGTTTTTGTGATCTGTGATCACCTGGAACGGATGTTTGGCTCCCTCCAACCAGTGACGCCACTCCTCCAAGGCTAGCTTGATTGCTAGCAGCTCCCTGTCTCCTATGCTGTAATTCTGCTCCGCCGGGCTCAACTTCCGAGAGAAATAGGCACAGGGATGCAGTCGGGGCGGTGTATCATGATGTTGAGATAATACTGCCCCGACGCCGGTGGTGGATGCGTCCACTTCCACCACGAAAGGAAGATTTGGGTCAGGATGAGTCAGGAGTGGGGCCCTTGTGAACTCCTTCTTAAGAAGGCGGAAGGCTGCGGCTGCTTCTTTGGTCCACTCCAGTCCTTTGGGTTTACCCTTGAGGAGATTAGTGAGAGGTGATGTAATCCTGCTGTAGTCCTTGATAAACCGTCTATAAAAGTTAGCAAACCCAAGAAACCTCTGGAGCTCCTTAATGGAAGTGGGTTCTGACCAGGATAGAACAGCCTCAATTTTCTTCCCATCCATACGTATACCGGTTTGATCAATGATGTATCCCAAGAAATGAATCGACTTCTGGTGGAATGAGCATTTCTCCGCTTTGAGGTAGAGGTGATGTTCTCTCAATGTGTGTAGGACCTCCGCAACGTGTTGGCGATGTTCGGCCTCACTCCGGGAGTAAATGAGGATGTCATCTATGTACACTATTACAAAGTGGTGAAGAAACTCCCGGAGGACTTCATGAATGAAGTTTTGGAATACGGAGGGGGCGTTGACCAGACCGTAAGGCATGACCTCATATTCATAGTGGCCAGTAGGGGTCACGAATGCTGTCTTCCATTGGTCCCCCTCACGTATTCTTATCAGATTATACGCGCTGCGGAGGTCCAATTTAGTGAAGACTTTAGCTTCTCGGAGCTGTTCCAAAGCGGCTGGTACCAGAGGAAGGGGATATCGGTATTTTACTGTACCGTTATTTAGGACCCTGTAGTCGATGCATGGACGCAGCCCTCCGTCCTTCTTGGCCACAAAGAAGAAGCTTGAGGCGGCTGGTGATTTTGAGTGACGTATGTACCCCTGACTCAGAGCCTCCCTTATGTAATCTTCCATTGCCTGATTCTCTGGAAGCGAGAGCGGGTAGATCCTACCTCTTGGCAACTGGGCATCTGGAACTAGGTCGATCGCGCAGTCCCATGGCCGATGCGGCGGTAGCTGGGAAGCTCTCTTGGGGCAGAAGACATCATGAAAGGAGCTGTACTCCTTAGGAATGTGGATAGACTGCTTCTCAGGAGGGCTCTCGACCGATGTTGCAAACAAAGAAATGGGGTTCCGACCTTGAAGAGGGAGATTTGGAAAACAGGTAGGTGTACATCCAGATCCCCATTTCTTTATCTCTCCTGTGCCCCAAGAGATGATGGGATCGTGCTTCACCAGCCACGGGCGCCCTAGAATGATGTCCATATTTGCACCCTCCAGAACCAGAAATTGAATCCTCTCTTGATGTAACAGCCCCACTTGAAGAAGGATGTCTTCGCATTGTCGATGGATACGGGTCGAAGATCGAGTGCACTGGGTTATCGGTTGTATCTGGTATATATGCGAGGACGCCTCAGTACGGAGGTGGAGTTGACGACAGAGGGATTGGGAGATGAAGTTCCCTGCTGACCCGGAGTCGATGAGGGCTGTGACAAGGAGAGAAATAGAGGCAGTAGTTATTTGTACGGTGGTAGTAAGTGGTTTACATTGTTCAATATTCGTACTGAATACACTCACTGAAGTCCGAATGGGACGAAGGGGACACTCCATACGGGTGTGTCCACTGACACCGCAGTATAGACACAGACCCCGGGTCAGCCTCCTCTGTCGTTCCGCTGATGTCAGTCTTCCAGACTCTATTATCATGGGTTCTGGTTCTGGAGAGGCTGTTGACTCAGGCGATTGGAGGAGTGCAGACGAGGGGGTGATGGTGTCCTGTTGATAGGAACGGAGACGATCGGAACATCGGAGAGAATGTTGGATGAATCTCTCCAGACCCATTGTATCATCTAATGTGGCCAGCTGGATTCGGAGAGTGGGTTCCAAGCCGAGCCGGTACGTGGTCAACAACGATCTCTCATTCCATCCACTTGCAGCTGCTAGAGTGCGAAACCGGAGAGCATATTCCTGTGTAGATAGAGTACCTTGCTTTAGATGATACAGCTGCTCTCCAGCGGCTACTTCCCCATCAGAACGTCCAAACACCTCTTTGAAATACTCCGTGAAGGTAGTGATGGAATTCATGACCGGCCCGGCTTGGTTCCAGATCGTCTCAGCCCATTTAAGTGCAGGTCCAGAGAGTAGTGATACGATGTAGGCGATCTTTGACTTATCTGTGGGATATAGAGAAGGTTGCATTTCGAATATGAGGGAACATTGTAACAGAAAACCATTGCACTCCCCCGCTCCGCCTGAGTAGGGCGCTGGTCGGGCCATGGGACTGGAAGGAAGGGCCGAAGAAGAAACTGTGGAGGCGGAAGTGCTCGGTGCTGGTGGTGCGTTGGAAAGTGGAGCTGGTGGCTGTAGAATCCGCTTCAACTGGTCCACCAGCTCTTGAAAGTGATCGAGGGTGCTCATGTTGTCGTCGTTATGGGTCCGGGCTTCTGTTATGAAGCGGACAGGAGACAGAGGTAAGGAAACGTTAGGGTGTTTATTGAATGACAACAAGGAGCACATGAAGGATAGCCAGGAGGATCAGGAATGATGTTGGGGTCTTTTCCTCCGTGGCTGGGTGACAGGAATACACGAGGATGGACAGCACACACCAGATACAGCTGACAGAGGATGACACAGACTTGGAAGGACTGGAAGACAGGACGATTCGGGAGGACCAGGAAGACTAGGAGGAATACAAAGAGAACAGGTAAGTAAATCGTTTGTTTAGCTGAGGATGACTACGCTGAGTGGTCGCTCAGTTGTCCGCTTTCGTCGAGACGAGCCCGGACAATGAGCGACTGGAGTGCTGTGCTTTTATCTGGTGCTCGTGAATGTGATGCAGCTGTGTGCTCATTAGAAGTCAGGTGATGGTGATCTTCGTGAGTGGGGGTCGTGAGAGCCTGACCAATCCATGACAGCAAATGTGTAAAAATACCCACATATTAACTGTCATTTTAATGTGATCAAGTGATTTTTCGTCGTTTTTTTTCTTCATCTGAACACTTTTAACTCCGTCATAACTGCAATATTTACACTCCTCCATAAAATGTATAGCATATGTGACTGTATGGGCTGCTTTTCACTGTACTTCGTGACATAAAAAGAGTATTGAATGTTGTTCTGTGTCCATGATGGAACTTGCAGGCATTTGATAGACTTGTCCCTCACGCCTCATTTCTGTCATTTGTTAAGGTAAGCAGGCTGTGTGCACGCGAGCGATACACTTATTTAAATGTGTCTTATGATAATATTATGTAGGCACATTTATACTTAGTTTTAAAACGTTTACAACAACCGTAAAGCAAAACAGATGTATTTCCCATGTAAAAATGATTCAAATGGCACGTAGGTTTATGTATCTACGTATTTATTTGTTTATAAAAATGTTTATAAAAATGTAATTAGGCCCACACGGAATCTGCGTGTGCAGATTTCCGCAGATTTTTAGCCCATCATTAATTCTGTTTATTGACTTAAACTTATATTTATTCAGTTTTTTAATTAACTACAGTAATATTATTGACTAATATGAAAATGTTCATCTGATTTATGTACAGTGCAGTTTGTACAGTAATATTTTCTGTCTTTTAGTAGAGATAATTCACATATAAGGGTTTTAGTTATGATACTCCCAAAATAATTCAGCAGAAATCCACAGATTTTTACAAAATTACTCCGCAGAAATAGCAATAAAACGTCTGCTGATTCCGTCTGGCCCTGATTATAATATAATAAACAGAGAGATTAACTCTTTGTCATGGATATTTCTAAAATAATTTCTCTAAAAAAATTCTCTCATGCCATATTTCTAAAAATAATCTAGAAAAGTTGTCTGTAGCAGGGTGGTGCTGACGTCACAGACAAGCGCCCCGAGGGCAGTGTAGACTGTTTATAGCCTAATGTTAGCTTTTTAGTTCTTGCGTTTGCATTAGAGATCCAAAAGTGCTCAAAGTTGTATTTTCATGTGAGGATTAATTGGCTGGACAAAACGTGTAAGTGTAATGAACTGTGTTTGAACACAGAGCTTATTATTCGCAATCTTCGAAAAGCCTATGGGAAAATCCTATGGGGATTTTATCCAGGGAACCAGTTTTATGCTAGCAGCTGATTAGCCTACAAGGTGATGTCATAGTTCCTCCACACTATAAGGTGAATATAATAACTTATGTTTGATTGTAACTTTAACTTAATCTGATTATAAGACCTTTTAAATAGCGGCTTTGAAGCAATAATTATTGTAAAAAGCACTATACAAATGAACTTGTATTGAATTGAATATATTTTCTGAATTAATATGCTTTCCAATAGGACAATATTTTAATTTAAAACATAAAAATATAATATAGTCAATATAAGTATTTAAAAATCTGCAATCTGAGGGTAAAAATATATATAAATATTAAAATACTGACCTTTAAAGTGTTGAAATGAAGTGATTGGCAATGCATATTACAGTAGGAAATGTAAAAATTATGGAACATGGTTTGATCTTAAAATCCTAATGATTTTTTGCCACAAAAGAAAAATCAATAATGTTGATTCTTACAACATGCATATTTGCCAAGAATATACTTAATAATACAACTTTAGACTGGTTTTGTGCTCCAGGGTCACATATTTAGGTCAGACTTTACAATAAGGTTCATTAGTTAATGTTAATTAATGCATTTACTAACATGAACAAACAATGATCAATACATTTACTGCAATATTTGTTCATGTTAGTTAACATTAGTTAATGAAAATACAGTTGTTCATTGTTAGTTCATGTTAACTCACGATGCATTAACTAATGTTAACAAGCATGGACTTGGATGCCCGGTCAGTACCTGGATGGGAGACTACATGGGAAAGCTAGGTTGCTGCCGGAAGTGGTGTTAGTGAGGCCAGCAGGGGGCGCCCAACCTGCGGTCTATGTGGGTCCTAATGCCCCAGTATAGTGACGGGGACTCTATACTGCTCAGTGAGCGCCGTCTTTCGGATGAGACGTTAAACCGAGGTCCTGACTCTGTGGTCATTAAAAATCCCAGGATGTCCTTCGAAAAAGAGTAGGGGTTTAACCCCGGCATCCTGGCCAAATCTCCCCACTGGCCTTTGTCCACCATGGCCTCCTAATCATCCCCATATCATAATTGGCTTATCACTCTGTCTCCTCTCCACCAATCAGCTGGTGTGTGGTGTGCGGTCTGGCGCAAAATGGCTGCCTTCGCGTCATCCAGGTGGATGCTGCACACTGGTGGTGGATGAGGAGATATCCCCAATGTGTAAAGCGCTTTGAGTGCACAGAAAAGTGCTATATAAATGTAAGGAATTTATTATTATTATTATTAATAATGCATTAGTAAATGTTCAATTATGATTATTAAATGCTGTACAAGTGTTGTTCATGATTAGTTCATGTTAGTAAATGCATTAACTAATGAACCTTATTGGAAAGTTTTACCCATATTTGAGTAAAATAAACACATTTCAGTTTCTTTAATTGCACTCTTCTGTTTCAAACCTTTTAAGAACATTATTACACCTAAAAATGAACATTCACACTCTACAATAAGGCTTCATTAGTTAATGCATCTACTAACTTGAACTAATTATGAACAATACTTGTGCAGCATTTATTAATCATACAGTAGTTCAACATTTACTAATACAATATTAACATCCAATTCATGCTTGTTAACATTAATTAATGCACTGTCTGTTATCATTAACTATGACCATTAACTATAACTATATTTCATATACTAATGTTGACTAACATGAACAAATACTGTTATACATGTATTGTTGACGGTTTGTTCATTTAAATAAATGCATTAACTAACATTAACTAATGCAACCCTATTGTAAAGAGTAGCCAAATTTAAGCCACTGCTTTAATAATGTTAATGCAATAACGTTTCTTCATAACTCTGTAGTTTGTGATCATGATCTGCACCTTCTTAAAGATAGCCGGTATGGATGGTGACTTTCTGTCGTCGTCTCCAGCGCTCTGCAGTCTCTGATCTACAGAAACACATTCAGATTAACATTAACACACATTATCAGATGCCAAAAATCTATAATTAAATATATTGGGATAATGACCATGCCCAAAATTGATACCACGGGCACTTCAAAATACAGTCAATAGTTATCTCTTATTCAAACTTTTAGAGGCTTTATTTTTTATATACAGTATATATATATATATATATATATATATATATATATATATATATATATAATCAGATTGCATTTAAAGTTGATGGCTTGAAGGCTTAATTGTTTAGCAGCTCAAACATGAACATTTTCAGTTAATCTGGCCTAATACATGCTGAAATATTAATGTAAATTCTGTGACTGTTTATAAAGCTATTGTACATTAACACTGTGCAGCAAGGCTTTAATAGTTAACATTCGTTCATTTAACTAAACACACATTAACAGCTACAAAAGCTTTTATTAATCTCAGCTGGTGTTCATTTCTTGGTTAATGTCTATAAATAAATATAAACTATAAACTATAAAATATAAACACTATAAATTAGATTAGATTAGATTAGATTAGATTAGATTAGATTAGATTAGATTAGATTAGATTAGATTAGAATATCTTTATTGTCCCCGAAGGGCGATTAGGTTTACAGCAATAGTCGACAGTTGACAGCAACAAGTCACACTCGATAACATAAAATACCCATAAACAATACAGTAATCATTTGAAGCTTGTTTAGTAACCCAACTGCAGTTGGAACAAATGAATACAAGTATCTGTTTGACCTTGCCCGTCTAAATAAGTATACTGTACCTTCTGCCTGATGGCAAGAGGCAAAACTTTAAATAAAGTGGGTGGTTCTCATCTGCTAAAATGGACCTGGCCTTCTTTATGACTCTCTCCTCATACACTTGTCCAGTACTGTTAAGATTTATTCCCAAGATCTTTTGAGATTGATGAACAATTTTTGAAAGTGTCACCCTCAAATTACCATACCAGCATACTACTGCAAAAGTTAAAAGAGACTCGATAAAATAAGAATAAAATGTCCTAAGAAGAGGCCTATCCACATTAAATCCCTTCAGCTTCCTCAAGTAGAACAGTCTTTGATTTGCCTTTTAACAGATAAATTTAATGTTGGTCTCAAAATTCAGTTTATCACATAAAACGGTGCCCAGATATTTATACTCACTCACTGTCTCAACAACAGTATACCGTTTACAGTAGTAGTAGCATTAGAAATAGAGTTGCGGCGAAAATCAATCAGCATCTCTTTAGTTTTTGAGATATTCAGTTGTAAATATGAGTCTTTGCACCAAGCAACAAAGTTGTCCAACACTGGGCCACGGCCCTCTTCATGATCATGCAGCAGACTAACAATCAGAATTAGAAAGAGCTTTATTGCCAGGTATGTTCACACATACTAGGAATTTGTTTTGGTGACAGAGCTTCTACAGTGCAACAGCATTACAGAGACAAGACAAAAAACAGATAATAAATATATTTTAAAATATAGAAGTAAGTAGTGAGTGCAAATATACAGATTGACAAGTGTATGTACATGTTTATTACTATATACAACGTTATATGTGCAGCTGTTATGTGCAAATTGGCATGTAGAGTGTGTTGTTAAATAAGTGTATATGTGTATAAAAGTGTATAGCAATGACAGAATCATCAGCATACTTAATTATATACCTCATCATAGTCGTAATCTGATTACTAGTGGATTATTAGCATTACATGCATGTTATTAAATAGAGTTTAGAAATATTTTTTAAACTAATATCAACACAGTATCTGTAATAGATCTGTCCTTTTCTCACTGTTGATTTTAATCAATTAACAAACATTTACTAATGAGATTTTATTGTAAAGTGCTTCCCATTATACTTTATAATATTACAATTTTGGCTTTAAAATAGTCCAAACGAAGTGCTTAGCAATGCATATTATGGTGCATATTACTATGCAAATTGCATATTAACATCTTTTTTTAGGTCAATATCGTGATGATACAGTAGAGTACATCATGATAAACCTTTAAAATTAATCGCAACAAGAAAATCTGATATCGTCATAAGCCTACATCTGATGTGAATTACTGTACTGTATGTGAATTACTGTATGTATCATTACCTTTCTTTAACAGATCCATCTTGTTCTCTTCATCCTCGACAGGTTTATTCTGCTGACTCTCCTGATAGTACTGAAAAAACGCCTGCAGGACGCAAACAGCTTTAAATCATGCTTTAAATCCGACTCATTCAGTCTTTTAGATCTGAAAATCTCACCAGCTTGGGAAGGACAACATATGAAGCTATAGCCAGGGAAATAACGGCACATGCTGTGATGAAATATCCAAACGCACTGTCATGCATCTCAGAACCACCTGAGAGAGACAACAACACATTGCAGTCCATCATAACAGCAAATGTTCAATCATTAAAGGGATAGTTCACCCAAAAATGAACATTTATGCATAATTTACTCACACTGAATTGGTTCTAAAGTCACAGCATTAGCTATATTTCGGTGCAAAGACTGAAATTAACATATGCACAAAACTGGAATATTGCATAAAAGCATCATTTTTGATTAGCATATGTATATAGTATATACAGCGGGGAAAATAAGTATTGAACACGTCACCTTTTTTCACAGCAAACATATTTCTAAAGGTGAGGTTGACTTGAAATTTTCACCAGATGTTGATAACTACCAAAGAAACCAAAATACGCAAATAAAACAAAACAAATGAAGTTTTGTGTAACAAAATGAAATGACACAGGGAAACAGTATTGAACACATGAAGAATTGAAGCTGTAGTTCGATAGTGAAAGCCCAGACAGTAGCTGAAATCTCTCAGTAGTTCTTCAGCAACCCTCTGCCCTTCCTCAGTGTAAATGAACATCAGCTGCTTCAGTCCAACATCTACATTAGCAGAAGGATGAAGATGAAATCATTTCAGCAAGACAATGATCCAAAACACAGCCAAGTAGACTCTCAAATGCTTTCAGAGAAAGAAAAGTAAGCTGTAGAATGGCCCAGCCAATCACCTGACCCGAATCCAATAGAAAATACAAAATAAAGCTCAGATTTGATAGACGAGACCCACAGAAGCATCAAGATTTTGACACGCTGTTGAAGTCTGTGAAAAGCTCACACCTGAGCAATGCATGAGGCTTCATTCTCCATATGAGATGGCTTATTCAGAACTCAAATGGCTGTGCCTGTCCATGTAATACAGTGGAATACTAGTATACAACCCATAGTGTATTACTACTTATAAATGTAATATTAGGCTTTATATATATGCATGTGCAATGCATGTGACTTCATTCTCCATATGAGAGGTGTTTTAAAAAAAGCCTTTTATATAAAGTATTAAACACATTTCAGCAGTTTAGCTCTTTCTCCTTGTGTCATTTCATTCTTGCAACACACAACTCATTTTTCATATTGTTTTTGTTTTATTTGTGTTTGTATTGTTTAGGTTTTTACCAAAATCGGGTTTAACTCCATGTCAACAGCTCCTTTAGAAATATCATTCCCAGGAAAAAACATGACAGTGTGTTCAATACTTATTTCCCCCACTGTATGTACAGTACAGTATGTATATTACATGTGTGCTTGGATAAGACCTTTATTTTGAACACTGTTTTTGATCTTGAACTTTTAAAACGGACTTTCTGAATATTTGGATGATTTTTGAAACCCCTCAGATTCCATATGTTCATATAGTTATATATATATATACACCTGAAGTCAGAACTATTAAACCCCCTGAATTATTTTTCTCCCATTTCTGTTTAACAGAGAGCAGATTTTTTTTCAACACATTTCTAATCATAATAGTTTTAATAACTCATTTCTAATAACTGATTTCTTTTATCTTTGCCATGATGACAGTAAATAATATTTGACTAGATATTCTTCAAGACAGCTTAAAGCATGGGCGTCGCTATAAAAAAAATACTTCTTATTTATTATTATTATCAGATCGTGAAATATGTGAATTAGCCTGTAAGTTTAAAATATATATTTATATGTCATTTAATTAGAAAAGTGGCAGTTTATTTATTTAATACGTGGAAACAAAATGCACTTGAATCTAGAAAGTGTTTTTTTACTACAGTAAACAAGTGGGTTGAGCCTATTTGGCTTATTCAGAACTCGAATGGCTGTGCCTGCCTAGGTAATACAGTGGAATACTAGTATACAACCCATATTAAACAAACGTTAAGTGTATTTCTATTAAGTTACTACTTATAAATGTAATATTAGGCTTTTTGTATATATATACACACCCCCTTTTTTTTTTTTTTTTTTACCTTATAAAGAGCCCCCTAAAATGAAAATCCTAAAATCTCCCCTGGCTTAAAGTCATATTTAAAGGCTTAACTAGGTTAATTAGGTTAACTAGGCAGGTTAAGGTAATTAAGTAAGTTATTGTATAATGATGGTTTGTTCTGTAGATAATCGGGGAAAAAATATAGCTTAAAGGGGCTAATAATTTTGACCTTAAAATGGCTTTTAAAAAATTAAAAACTGCTTTTATTCTAGCCGAAATAAAACAAATAAGACTTTCTCCAGAAGAAAAAATATTATCAGACATACTGTGAAAATTTCCTTGCTCTGTTAAACATCATTTGGGAAATATTTAAAAAAGACCAAAAAAATTCAAAATATATTAATATAATAATTCTGACTTCAACTCTATATCAGCCAAATGCCATCCTTACAAACCATACATCAATAAAAAGCTTCTTTATTCAGCTTTCAGATGATGTATGCATTTCAATTTCAAACATTTGACATGTACTGACTGCTTTGTGGGTTGCAGGTAATGTTTTTTATAATGTTCTTATATGTAGCATGTATAATGTGTTGTGTGTGTGCTGTATTTCAGCCTCACTGGCAATGGCGCAGATCATGGAGAAAGCGGCAAATGTTCCAGCGAGTCCCTGTCCACTCATGATGGGCGTCGTGTATGAAGCCGGTAAAAGACCAGCCATACCAAACAGACTTCCCTGAAGAACCGCTCCAAACGCTGTGAAAAACAAACACACAGCACATACGACACAATGAAAAACACATACTGCTTCTGTAAAAACTAGAATCGCTATCAATCACATCCAAAATAAAAGTTTATACATACATAACATACAGTTTAATATAAAGTCAGAATTATTAGCCCTCCTTAATATTTTTACCCCAATTTCTGTTTAACGGAGAGAAGATTTTCTCCAGCACATTTCTAAAGATAATAGTTTTAATAACTTATTTCTAATAACTGATTTCTTTTATCTTTATGATGACAGCTCATAATATTTAACTAGATATTCTTCAAGACACTAGTATTCAGTTTAAAGTGACATTTAAAGGCTTAACTAGGTTAATTAGGGTAAAATTAGGGTAATTAGGCAAGTCATTGTATGACAGTGGTTTGTTCTGTAGACAATCCAATACTAATATCACTTAAAGGGGCTAATAATATTGAGCTTAAAATGGGTTTTAAAAAAATTAAAAACTGCTTTTATTCTAGCCGAAATAAAACAAATAAGACTTTCAGAAGAAATAATATTAGAGGAAATACTGTGAGAAATTCCTGAATCTGTTAAACATCATTAGGAAAATATTTGACAAAAGAATAAATATTTCACAGGAGGGCGAATAATACAATGACTGGCCTAACTAACCTAACTTGCCTAATTAACGCAAGTTAAGCTATTAAACAGTCATTTAAGCTGAACACAATCATTTTGACTTCAACTGTTGGTTAAAACTGAACTTTAGTGGTCAGAAGCTTACAGTTAATGAAGATGATTTTAACCATGGTGACGATGAAGAACGGCAGCGGCTCTAAATGTATTTTCACCAAGATGGCCGTCAGTAAAAACACCAGCAGGATCAGCGTCAGACTGCCTGCGATGCGGATCTTCTGAGGAATCCTGCAGATTTAAATCACATGTTTAAGTCTGGCTCAGAATTCAACACTAAATCAAAGAAAACTGAATTTAAATATGATTGTTTTTAAATTGAGCCTATTTTCAGCTTTTATTTCATTACTTTGAAGAATTTGTAGGTTTAAATCCTATGAAAATAATGACACAATGCAGTAAGTGCACCGCAGCTAACTTATCCAGCATTTCAGTGTGGAGTTTGTATGTTCTCCTCGTGTTGGCGTGGCTTTCTTCCAGGTGCTCTGCTTTCCCCACAGTCCAATTACATGCGCTATAGGGGAATTGATGAACTAAATTGACCAAAGTGTATGTGTTTGAACGAGTGTGTATGGGTGCTTCCCAGTTATGTATTGCAGCTGAAAGGGCATGCGCTACGTAAAACATATGCTGAAATAGTTGGCGGTTCATTCCTCTGTGGCGACCCCTGATAAATACGAAACTAAGCCCAAAGAAATTGAATGAATAGTTGATTCTGACCTCTGGTGTAGGATAGAGTTGAGGCAGGTAAAGACCAGCAGAGGAACCATTGCACACAGAGTCATCACATTATTAAACTTGGCCTGTAGGACGCTGCGTGATTCTTCTTCTGTGGCGTTCACTGAGGCATTCATTGCAGTTAAAGGGTCTGCAAGACGACTGGTGAAATACTGGCAGATAAAACACACACATACAATAATGATGATCTACATCCAATGTGTTTGTGTTTCCAGCACAATTATCATTCACAAATCATTGTACATTTACTTAAGGCACAAATAATAGAATGCAGTAAGTTTGTGCTTAAAACAACTACATTTTATTGTCTGATCTGTTTACTGAACATTTACAATGACATAAATAACATAAAATAAAATGTAAACCATTTTATTCTGACCCCCCCCGCCCACGAGCCCCTCAAATAAATAAATAAATGACAGATTATTCATATTATTAATAATATTATTATGATATTATATTAATTCTTAGTCTTTTTAATAAAAAAATATTTATTTATATAGGAATAAAATATATATTATAGTCATTTATGAAATGAATATAAAAACATAAACAATAATACTTCATTATGCAGCGATACGGAATATTTTAATCATGCAGGATTCATAAAATTAAGAAGTGTATGTATTAACTGTATGTACAGAATTCAGTTAACTGAAACAAGTGCTAAGTTTAGAGTTCTTATATATATAAACAGTTGAAGTCAGAATTATTAGCCCCCCTGTTTATTTTTTCCCCAATTCTGTTTTACGGAGAGCAGATTTTTTTAGCACATTTCTAATCATAATAGTTTTAATAACTCATTTCTAATAACTGATTTATTTTCTCTTTGCCATGATGACAGTAAATAATATTAGACTAAATATTCTTCAAGACACTTCTATACAGCTTAAAGTGACATTTAAAGGCTTAACTAGGTTAATTGGGTTAACTAGGCAGGTTAGGGGAATTAAGCAAGTTATTGTATAATGATGGTTTGTTCTGTAGACTATTGAAAAAAAATAAAGCTTAATTTTGACCTTAAAATGGATTAAAAAAAATTAAAAACTGCTTTTATTCTAGCTGAAATAAAACAAATAAGACTTTCTCCAGAAGAAAAAATATTATCAGACATACTGTGAAAATTTCCTTGCTGTATTAAACATAATTTAGGAAACATTTAAAAAAGAAAAACAAATTCAAAGAGGGGCGAATAATTTCTTCAACTGTGTGTCTGTATATATATAAACCTGTATATATATATATATATATATATATATATATATATATATATATATGAACCTTAAGAAACCTAATTAGATTACAAGCTTATGTAACCCCACCAGTCCTACACCACCCAACCCATTCCGAGCTGGTATCAAACTGGCGATCTTCCGCATGGTAGTCAGTTGCTTTACCAAGGAGCCTAAAGACCATTGCCTCTAGCGTCTGTCGCTAGAGCACCTTTAGAGGTCAGAAGAGTGAGGTTTACCTGCCCAGCACTGGCTGGCCTTTGCTACACTTAGATTAGAAGAATTAATGTATTACATAATTTTTACATTTTTATTAAGTCAAGTACATCTTGATTTAACCCAAAAGAAATACTATAGTAAATATACTAATTACTTGATATGGTAACAAAACAAATATATAGTATTAAAAATAACCGACCCAATAGTGTAGTTTTGTATACAGCACATTTTTCCATACTAAAAACTAAAGTGGTATTTATTACAGTTTATCATTACAGTATGCGACAACATTTATTAAAACAAAGAGATGCAAATTATAAATACAGGAAAATACACTTGACTATAGCATGCTTCAAAAACACTTTATTAAATTATAGACTATTTCATTTTGTAGTTTAGTTAATTGTAGTTGAAAAGTACAAGATAAAAGCAGTGTATCTATTTTTTCTTTCAGTGTTTCTCTCTGTCACCATCTCTGTCGTTTATTACACAAAATCATAATAATAAAAAGAAATAACAATCAATATATGCTGCTGGTGAGGTGTTTTTTTTTACCATGGTGGCGGTCATGAAGAAATTCCAGGGAAGCAGCGTTCCCAATCCCAGCATGAAGAAAATCAGCCAGACGCCATTATACCTGTCCCAGAGAGGAAAAATGGACTGTTTTGAACACTATCAGATGAACACATCACTGTTCTGGATCTCAGAAAGAGTTTATGTTGACTAGAACATGGCGCTACACAACTGCACTTACCCAGATAACGGGAGAATGTCTGTGAGATTACAGTTAGCCAACTGAATGAACAAACGTTTGTAAACATTTACAACATGTAACATTTCATCGATTTTCTATCGCTGTTTTGAGAGCAGTTCCTAATGAAACAACTTCTCTCATTTCCTAGGCTGTCTCTGAAAGTGTAAAGACTGTTTAATTTAATTTAATTTAATTTAATTTAATTTAATTTTATTTTATTTTATTTTATTTTATTTTATTTTATTTTTTTATTATTATTATTTTATTTATTTTTTTATTTTTTTTATTTTTATTTTTTATTTTATATTATTTTATTTATTTATTTATTATTTTATTTTTTTAATTATTATTTTATTTTTATTATTATTTTATTTATTTTTATTTTATTTTATTTATTTATTTATTATTTTTTATTTTATTATTATTATTTTATTTTTTTATTATTTTATTTTATTTTATTTTATTTTATTTTATTTTATTTTATTTTATTTTATTTTATTTTATTTTATTTTATTTTTCCCAGGAAAATCTATTTGTGTGAGCTTCCGAGAGCCTAGCTTCCGCTTGACAGATTAAACCATGGGTCTCAAACTCAATTCCTGAAGGGCCACAGCTCTGCACAATTTTGCTCCAACCCTAATCATACACAGCTGATCCAACTCATCAAGGTGTCCAAGACTACTAGAGACTGTTAAGCAGGTGTGAGTTGGAGGTGGTTGGAGCTAAATGATGCAGAGCTGCAGCTGCAGCTCTATAGGAATTGAGTTTGAGACCATCGGCTTAAATGAATGTTCAGAATAATGCAGGAATAATTATTTACTGTTATGAAATATATTTAATCGAACTACTGTCACACACATAGCCCTATATATGTGATGGAACCCCCTCAAACAATTGCATAACGCCTATGGGTGTGTATTTGTGTATGTGAGTTTCCTCCGGGTGCTCCGGTTTCCCCCACAGTCCAAACACATGCGCTATAGGGGAATTGGGTAAGCTAAATTGTCCTTAGTGAAAGAGTGTGGATAGATGTTTCCCAGAGATGGGTTGCAGCTGGAAGGGCATCCGCTGCATAAAACATGTGCTGCATAAGTTGGCGGTTCATTCTGCTGTGGCGACCCCAGATTAATAAAGCCGAAAAAAAAAGAAAATGAATGAATGAATGTTTTATAACTTCCTTAAGGACACATTTGTGCTAGTTGAGTAAGAGTCATCAGTAGACATAATTAATTACCAGTCTATCATTGAGACGACATATCTATGTTTTTAACATTTAATCAAAAATGAGAAAGAGCTTTGCTTGTGAGTTTATCATGACACCAAATAATGTTCAATCTCTAAGAATAGCTTCTGCAGTTCACTGAACGGCCACCAGTGTCGCTAAAAACTGATTTAATGATCAGAAAATATTTATTCGGCTTAGTCCCTAATTCATCAGGGGTCACCACAGCGGAATGAACCGCCAACTATTCCTGCATATGTTTTACACAGCGGATGCCCTTCCAGCTGCAACCCAGTTCTGGGAAACACCCATACACACTCATTCACACACACTCATCCACTACAGCCAATTTAGTTCATCAATTCCCCTATAGCACATGTGTTTGGACTGTGGGGGAAACCAGAGCATCCGGAGGAAACCCACACCAACACTGGGAGAATCTGAAAGTTATCAAATATTTTGACAGAATACTTTTGAAGTGAACTTTGACTAACGTTTTGGCAAGGTTGTCTCAAAGTTATAAACATAGTTCACAGGTTTATTGTTTTAAATAACGTTTTTAAAACATTATACAAAACAAAATACATTATTTGAACATCACCATACAATATTTGTTTCTGCAACATTTTAGCTGGAGATTCATCTAAAGTTCCTGCTTGTTTCTGAATGCTCTAAGAACATTCAAAAGAAACATTTCCACAATGATCGAATGATAAGAATCATAGGCCTCTAAGAAATACTGGGTTATTTAAACCCAAATTGGGTAAAATATGGACTAACCCAAACATTGAATTTTTAATTAAAAAAAACTAACCCAGCAGTTGGTTTAGTCTGTATTACTCCCAGAATTTTTCAGAGTGAATGTCATAGTCCCTCAATGGTTACATAAGCAGGAGCATTTAAATAATGTTTTGACTGATTTGACAATATTCCCATTTCCATAACTCAGTGGGAACATTTCTCACTGAAGATATTTGTGTAAGCAGATGGAAACTTCAATTCAGCACTTTGTCTTGGTTTTCAGAGAGAAAGCCACAGAAAAAAGCCACCAGTTCTTGTTATCAGTCTGTCAGGCTTTGAGAGTCAGAGCAGAAAACAGATAAAGCTGCAGCTGATCTTCTACTCACTTGTCTTTGGGCACCTGAGGGTCCATGTCTGCCAAAAACACAACACACACGCTGGTTTTTACTCTTCAGACACCTGCAGGAAACAGAGATCACAAACACTGTCAAGAAAAGGGAAGAGTTTAGTGAAAAATAAATCCCTTTATGGCAAACATCAGATTATTTACTCTAAAACATCTTATTTTAATATGTTTGTGTTAAATAGCATTTCAAAATATAATCTCAAAGTTGGGTTTACCCATATTTGACCCAACACTGGGTTAAAATTAAATTTAAATGAGACTTTTTTACCCAATGTTTGAGTTTGTTCATTTTTGATTGTTTTCAATTTAATTTAAATAACACTTTTAACCCAAAGGTTGGGTTTGTCCGACTTTGACACAACACTGGGTTAATATAATAAATGAAATTTAAATGAGACTTTTTTTACCCAATGGCTGGTTTGTCCATTTTTGCACCAATGTTGGGTTATTATTTTTAATTGAATTTCCACTTTTTTATCCGATGTTTGGGTTTGTCCATTTTTGACCCATTGTTGGATTAATGTTTTAAAATTCATTTAAATAACGCTTTAACCCAAAGGTTGGGTTTGTCCATTTTTGACCTATTGCTGGATTAATGTTTTACATTTAATTTAAATAACACTTTTTAACCCAATGGTTGGGTTTGTCCATTTTTGACCCATTGTTGGATTAATGTTTTAAAATTCATTTAAATAACGCTTCAACCCAAAGGTTGGGTTTGTCCATTTTTGACCTATTGCTGGATTAATGTTTTACATTTAATTTAGATAACATTTTTTAACCCAATGGTTGGGTTTGTCCATTTTTGACCCATTGTTGGATTACTGTTTTAAATTTAATTTAAATAACACATTTTAACCCAATGGTTGTGTTTGTCCATTTTTGACCCATTGTTGGATTACTGTTTTAAATTTAATTCAAATAACACTTTTTAACCCATTAGTTGGGTTTGCCCATTTTTACCCATTCATTGTTGGATTAATGTTTTAAATTTTATTTAAATAACACTTTTTAACCTAAAGTATGGGTTTGTCTATTTTTGACCCATGGTTGGGTTACTGTTTTTAATGAAATTTAAATAACACTTTAAGGCCCAATGATTATGTTTGTTAATTTTTGTGCCAATGTTGGGTCATTATTTTCACTTAAATTTAAATTACACTTTTTAACACAATGGTTGGGTTTGTTCATTGTTGACCCAACGTTGGGTTCATGTTTTCAATTAAATTTAAATGACACTTTTTAACACAGCGGTTGGATTTGTCCATATTTGACCCAATATTTGGTTATAATTTGTAATGAATTTTATTTGACACTTTTAAACCCAAGATTAGATTTGTCTGTTTTTCACCCAACTTTAGATTACAGTAACCCAGCATTATTTAAGAGTGTAAGAATATATATCAGAAATACAGAAATCATAGTTACGATTACATATTTTAAAAATACAGTAATATATATTATAAAATACATATTTATACATTTTTAAAGAGTGGAATAAAGATTTAACTTTCAATTTATTTTATTCATTTCAATCAAATTTGAAGTCTTAATTTACTTCATGCTTAAAGTTTTCTTGCTTTTCACTTGTAGAGGAAATATGACAATAGGTTTAACACAGTAAACATGTATAGCTACATTAAATACATAAATACATATTTAATAAATGCATTCTTACATAAGAAAGACAAAGAAAACAATGTTTCCAAGTCATTAAATCAATGTAAATATAAACTGCAGTTGTTTTGATTGTGGGACTAAATCTTAACAGGTAAAGTGCAAGCATCATAATTCAGGTAGCATAAAGAAAAACATATTTATGCAAATACAGAATAAAATACACATTGTACCCTACTTCAACAATACAACAACACTCCAAAACTAACCAGAGTTTCACAATCACACTGAATAATTAAAAAAGTGAAGTGAAATACTTACTGAGGCTCATGGACAGCAGCACGCATGTATTTTCACACTATTTGTGTTTTATACAGCTGCAGGAAACTTACTGGAGTTACTGCATGAGTGACCCCGCCCCAGTATTTTATCTGACTCCGCCCCCTCATGCATATGCATTGGGGGACTGCAGGCTTTTTGAAATGATATGCTGCTTATCTTTTGCACCAGCAACACCCAGAAAAACACAACTGAAACACTGCTGCAAAACAACCACTGAAACCCACTGGGAGAGCTCAATGGAGTAAAATTAAACCAAAATTAATATAGAAGCAATATTAATATATTATAGCAATTATATTAAGAGAACACTTGGATTTACTGTGTTTATTTGGTATAAGTTTGTTTAAAATGTTAATATAAAAAAGAACCTTTCTTGATTTATTTTGCAATATAAAGTTCACAGAATTTGTTTGTCTTTTATAACCTTTTGTTTTGATTTTAAGAAAATGACAATTGCTCAGAATAACAAGTGTTTTTATTAGTTGTGACTGAATATGACACCAAATGTTGATTTCATGGCTCTTACGATTTTCAATCACAATTGAAATTCTGACTAATAGTAATTTAAGAAAACAATATTTTTATTTTACAAAGTTTTATTTGTGTATGTTATGTTATTTATTTTTGTATATTTGTCCAGGAACATTTTTATTATTGTATTAATGTTTACATATTAATAATGTGTTATTAATAAACATTTTTAATAACTAATCAATTTATATATATATATATATATATATATATATATATATATATATATATATATATATATATATATATATTTATTATCAGTTTTGTAAAGTAACAAATTACAAATACTCAAATGACTGTAATTGAGTAGTTTTTTTGCTCAGGAATTGAAATTCACCAAGTAGTTTTATAAATGTGTACTTTTACTTTCCCTTGAGTGCATTTTTAGTGCTGTATCTGTACTTTTACTCCACTGTTTTCCTCCAACCTGCAGTCACTACTTTATTATTTCCTGTCTGTGGAGATTAGAAAGATCTGTCCAATCAAATCACACATAGAAGGTAAATAGCATCATCCAGAACTAAGACATGCAGCAAACTGATTGTAAGCATTAAAAGTGTCCAAGAAGATACTGTACACGCAATGACCCAGAGACTGTTTAAACTGAACACCACTGATGAGAAGATGATGGATGTTTACAGTATGATGATGGAAATAGCCTAAAACAATAACTAAGTGCACTACAGAATGTTACGTTTACACACACACACATGCACAAATGACATGTAAATGCATCAGCCTTTCCCAGCGTAATACTCACTACTCACTACTCTTGAGTACTTTTGAAAGGTCTACTTTTTACTCATACTTTAAGTAATATTTACAACAGATACTTTTACTCGCACATTTTTTGGGCAAGTAAAGGTACTTTTACTTGAGTAAGATTTTTCAGTACTCTTTCCACCACTGATATATATAAATATATAAATAAATGCTGGGTGGTTAACCCAACGTTGCTTTAATTTTCTCAATTAGCAACATAGGCTCATTCTGAAAACCTAGCCCTATATATGTTTCTGGAGAGCGCGAATTATGTAGCCAGAAGTACGTATGGCTGCATTTCGTCTTTAAAATGAATGCTATGGGGTGGTATGACACCGTTCCTTTTCAAGCATACCAGCTGACCGCTTACCTCCGTATGGACAGTTTTCCCACTGTTACCAGTTTGTCCAGTATTTCACCTTGTACGTCGGAGGATTTGAGATGCAGAAATGAATTGACCAGGACGATGAGGTTCGAGTCCGGCGAAGAACGATTCCAGAAAGCAGGTAAGACAAAAACAGAAGGATAAACACGTATAAAACAGGGTGACTGTGGTAAAATCTGAAAACGTGGTTGACAGCTGACTCTAGTGGATTCACGAAAACAGTAATAACTTGTAATAAACTGGCAGTGCATTTTCTGTTATTTTGCAGACTTATTTCTCTAGATATTATTATTTCTTATACATTATATTATCTCAAACTACAAATGAAAGTCAACAAACGTCACTTTGTTAAACTGAAGAGTTGAATTTCCAACATTAAAAGTGGACAGAGCAGAGATCAACATCCCATAATGCAGTTCACAACAGGAAATAATCTGAAAATAAATCTGAAAATAAAGAATCTGTTCATTAACACGCATCTTTTGCAGTGTTTGGACAAAAGGTGAAGGTTATGATGAACTTGGTTATTGTGCAAAGTGAATGTGATGCATTTAGACTAATGTGTAAACAAACTTATAAATATGTAAATAATAAAACAGAAGCATGTTAGCTGCTCACTGCAGGCTGGATGAATGAAACACACACATGAAAATGCTGAAGTGAGGAAAGTCAATCACAAGACCTTTGCAGATATGGGAAGTGTGTGTTTTGTGCACAGGTCATGAGTGTGAGTTTAGCTGAGGCCTGTGTGTGAGTGTGTGAGTGTGTGTGTGTGTGTGTGAGAGAGAGAGAGAGAGAGAGAGAAAGAAAGAGTTTGTGTCTGTGTGTGTTTATATGTGTGTCTTTGTGTGCGTGTTCGCGTGTGTAGGTGTGTGTGTGTGTGTTTGTTTGTGTGTTCATCTGTCTGTGTGTGTTTATATGTGTGTCTTTGTGTGCGTGTTCGCGTGTGTAGGTGTGTGTGCGTATGTGTGTTTGTGTGTGTGTGTTTGTTTGTGTGTGTTTCTGTCTGTGTGTGTGTCTTTATGTGTGTGTGTGTTTATATGTGGTCTTTGTGTGCATGAGTTTGTGTGTGTATGTCTTTTTGTATGTGTCTGTGTGTTTTCGTGTGTGCGTTTGAGTCTGTGTTGTGTGTTTGCGTGTGTATGTCTGTGTTTGTGTGTATGTGTGTGTGTGTGTTTGTGTCTGTGTGTGTTTGTTTCTGTGTGTGTTTGTATGTGTTTCTGTGTGTTTATATGTGTGTCTTTGTGTGCATGTATGATTGTTTGTGTGTGTGTGTTTGTGCGTGTTTGTGTGCGTATGTGTGCGTGCGTGTGTGTGCTTGTGTGTTGTCTGGGTGTGCTTGTGTGTGTGCTCGTGTTTTTGTGTGTTTTGTGCACAGGTCATTAGTGTGAGATTAACTGAGGTCTGTGTGTGTATGTACTGTATGTGTGTGTGTGTGCGTGTGTGTGCGTGCGTGTGTGTCTGTGTGTGGGTTTTCTGCTTCTCCTCACAGACACCTCGGCTCCAGATGAGCTCTGCAGTACCAGCATACTGTAGATACAGCTTTCAGAAACACTGAAACACCGGCCAAATACCTTGGCTGATACTACCTGGAGCTCAGCTGAAAGAGACGCTTATGTTTGGCTTAAAGTTTTGGGAAAGTTATGTGAGATGGAAAGCATCCAATCAAAGAGAGATTTCCCCACTGAAAGTTCTGCAGATAAGAGCTGAAATACAACTTGGCAACATCATCCATGGAAAGAAATACAGTAAATTACTGCAGCACCACACCCTGCTGCAAACCGAGCATGTACAGATTCATGTGATGGTATGAAATATAGAATATAATAAAATAAATGTAGGATATAAATATATAATGATGAATAATATACATTAATTATATAATTAAATAATACAACAAAATATATTTCTAAATGGTACATAATAATAATAAACAATAGGATTGATAATATATTAGTGAAATAAAATAACAAAATAAAATAATTGTATTAATAAAAATATAAACTAATAAAATAGTGTAAAATCTGATTTAATACAATTATTTAATTCAACAAAATATAAAAAATAATGTCATTTACTTTTTATAATATGTATATCTCATATATATCTTTAAATATCTATCTATCTCTCTGTCTGTCTGTCTGTCTGTCTGTCTGTCTGTCTGTCTGTCTATCTATCTAATTTTGTTATTGAACTATTTTTTTTATTAAAAAACATTAATTTAAATCTAAAATTAAATATCAAACAAACTATTTATTAATAATGTATTCATATCTGCTATGGGGATAGTAGTGAGGTGTTTTCTTTTTCATTAATGTGAACAGTCTGTTCATGTATAAAGTGTCATATAAATACAAATAAATAATCAATATTTTAAAAAATCTGATCGATTTGATGCAATGTTGACAGTATTTTAGATGGGAACACCGCAGTGACCTAACCAAACCGCATTCAAGGCAATAACTTTTATCACTTTTATAATATATAAATGAATTAAAATGATTAATATGGTATGAAATATAGAATACAATAAAATAAATGTAGGATATAAATATATAATGACGAATAATATACAAAGAAATTAAATGTTATAACAAAATACTTTTAACATAATATTTTTAATAATAAACAATAAGATTGATGATACATTATTGAAATAAAATAACAAAATAATAGAATAATATTAATAAAATATAAACAATATTAAAATAATGTAAAATCTGATTTAATACAAATATATAATTCAACAAAATATTAATAAAATAATGTAATTTACTTTATATATTATGTATAATATCTGATATATACATTTAAATATCTATCTATCTATCTATCTATCTATCTATCTATCTATCTATCTATCTATCTATCTATCTATCTATCTATCTATCTATCTATCTATCTATCTATCTATATATCTATCTATCTATCTATATAATTTTGTTATTGAACTTTTTTAATTAAAACAAACATGAATTTAAATCTAAACTGATACAAACAAATTTTATAATGTATTCATATCTGCTATGGCGATAGTAGTGAGGTGTTTTCTTTTTCAGTAATGTGAAGAGTCTGTTAATGTATAAAGTGTCATATTAATACAAATAAATAATCAATATTTTAAAAAATCTGATCGATTTGATGCAATGTTGACAGTATTTTAGACGGAAACACCGCAGCGACCTAACATAACCGCATTCAAGGCAATAACGATCACTTTTATAACATATAAATGAATTAAAATGACTAATACGATTCAAACATCATAATATGAAACTACAATACCATAGGCGCTATCGGGTGCGATTAGTAAAAGACTACAAATCCCATGAGTCCATCAGTCATAATGGAATTGGCGCCGTTTTCATTGGAGCAATACAGCTGTTTTTAATCGTTAAAATCAAACCAATTCATCAGCGATTTGAGGAATATGTCGCTTTTTCCTGATTCTTCAACTGAAGTAAGTAATATTTTTAATTATTTCTACAGTTTCTCAGATTTTTAGTAGTTTGTTGTTGTGAAGCTGCTCTGGTAACATTAGTTTGGAACAGTCGAACTTTGATTACGGTTAGTTAATTTCTCTAAAACTCAAAATACAACAGTTAAAGCTGTCAGTGATGTATATAAAACATTTTAGACGGTCATAGTCGATTTACTAACGAGTGTTTGATGGTGAAATTGTGTACGAATTTCCGGAGGGAATTCATATTGTGTTTATGCTGGACTCTATTGGCTGAACAAACTCAATTAACGTTAACGTAACATATAGACATGCATTTACTGTAAACAGCTGTTTGAAAACTTTTAACATTCTTGAAACCATTATAAGGTATATTTAATACCCCCCTTTTTTGTAGATCATAAAATGTGCTGTACATTGTGTCCTTTTTCCCCCATGTGATGTTGTCAGTAGTCCCATGTCAAATGCTTATTGAGGTAAAGTTGGTTTTATATTCGCATATTCAGACTTTCTCCTTAATAATATAATTTCTGTTATCTCTAAAATAAAAAAAAAACACAGCTGTTTGGATACTTAAGCTAGGTCTGTATGAAGGTTTAAAATATGTTGCTACTCATAAACACTTTAACACGACTCTGATTAAGTCATTGAACTGATCTGAATCAACACCAGCCTGCCTTCTGCTTTATTATGGTTAAAACTGTACTTATTGCATAACTGAAGAATGTTCTTGTTCATCACTGTTAAATGCTTTTTATAAAATGACTAATAAGAGTAGGTTTTATTACACACATTTTAATTTATATCTCATAATCTGTAAATGAGCCTGTTTTCAGATTTTTTTTAAGGGTGAAAGGTATAGGGACATTTAGGAATAGTTGTTTTAATTATGCAATTCAATAAAATTATTAATTATTCTGTAACCTTAAGTGCTCAACAGGTTTTTCCTTACCAGCAAGTAGTGCTACTAATAATATAATATAATAATAATAATAATAATAATAATAATATAATAATGTAATAATTTAATCACAAAAAATGAAACTTATGTTTGTAATCTGTTTTCATTTCATATATTTGCATTTTAATATTTTTTATAATAAACATTAAGATATATTTTGTTTACTAAAAGTGAAAATAAATAAATAATTAGAAATGCTTAATCAAAACAACTGGTTGTTTAGTCAGTATTTTCACTAGTATGATAATTACACACATAAAAAATAAATGAATTTTACATTTAGATTGGTCTTTGTTTATAAAAAGAGAATAAACAAACAAATAATATGTACAGCGTTACATTTAGATTCCTTTTAAAAGAAATTAAAAATTAGATAATAAAACAAGTATTATTATGAAAAATAAATGTCTAATTAAATAAACTTAGTTAACTTAATAAACTTAGTTTTCATTTTATATATTTGTTTTATAATAAACATTAAGATTATATAAAATATTATTGTTTTATAATATTATTATTTATTAACCTATTTATTTGAATGTTTTTACTTTTATAATTTTTATTTTATTTAGTGGCCTGATCAAAACACTGACCTTAGGACTGAGTAATAGTAATCTTTGTCCTAGCAAACGCTGCTAATAAACGTTTAAAGCCATGAAGATATGCATGTAAAAGACTGTCCTATGTGAACGTTTACTATTTATAACCTCTGAATACACAATCATTAAAATCTTCCACCCAACAACAGCATTTCATATTCTCGTTTGACTCTTTATATCTGGTCTGAATACTTTTCACTGCAAGATAAGACACGTTTCAGAGCGCAGCTGGTCGTTTCCATCCACCGATTTAAATGCAGATTTTGAAATCTTGCATAAAAAGATGCTTGATGGAAATATCACAGTTGAGAAGAATAATCATTTTGAACGATGAGAAATAATGTGCATAAACTACAATGAAACAAATTCGGTGAATAAATCTGTGCATGCGCTTTAGCAGTCTGCATGATGTGATTAAGTTTTTGACAGGTAGTGATCAGATGTGTGTGATGGGACGCATTAATAGCACCACATGTTTCCAGCATGTTGTAAAAGATCTGAAATGTTGTTTTGCTGATTGTAAAAGTCGTCAGTCCGTCATCACAGTGCTTCAGTATTATTCTTCTTCTCTTATTCCTTCCAGAATTGTTTTAAGCATCTGTCTGCACTCCCAAAGAGCTTCTCACGCCTCCAAAAGCCACCGCATTCACCTCGTTCATTGCTTTTCGTCTTCGTCTTCTGAGGCGCAACTCATTTATTATGGCCCGTTGTGGGCAGTACGGTACGGTACGCTTTTATGGCCGTTTCCACTATCAAAAGGTACCTAAAATTGAACCATATGGTACCACTTTTTGGGTACCCTTTGCAAAGGGTACCCTTTGCAAAGGGTACCCAGCACAACAAAAGGGTACGGAGCAAGACGCACAGCTGAACACTTGGTTTACAGAGATGCGTCACTTGCTCGTGCAACAAGCCAGGAGAATGAAAACAAAAGAGGTGCCATTTTTAAATACACAGCCGAGACAGTACACCATAATAATAAAGACATATAATAACAAGCCATGGTCGACCTGAGCTTAAACAAACCTTGTTGTCATCTTGATGAACAGCCACAAAGCCAAGAAGAAGAGCAGAATCTACCCTGTGTCCCGTAGTTTTTTACAAGGCCGTCTAAAGCGCGAGGGGTTGCGCTTTCTCGCATGAGTTCGCCACACGTCTATATTTGAAATAACGAACTTCTTGAGCTCATGATAATAACGTGTGCGTGATTATTGAAGTGCTTCTGACATCTGATCCTTTCAGAAGTAGACAAATGCGAGACTGACCGCACGAAAAAACAAAGGAGCAAATGATTCTTTCAGCAACCTAAAACCTGAACAAACTGCCATGTTTAACTATTATCATCACCTTTTGGACTATTATGAACCCGGAAATGACTGAATTACTTTCTAACAGAGGCTACATGTGCTGGTGAAGATTAAAGATACAGATGTAAGGTTTGCACTGACTGTGGGCTATATTTAGTGTTGTTTTTGAACCTAAATAAGGACTAAATGTCTGCTATATGTAGTTTTACTGTAGTTGGAAACATATCGGAGACTGTTGAGGGGCTGTATGTGTTCATATATGTTGCATTTATTTATTTATATATTTATTTTATATAATTGCAGACGTTGCAGTAGGCTATTTCACTGATCTGCAGTTATAATCAAAACATGTTCATAGAAAGGTTAGTAATGAACATTTATGCACAAGTATTTATGTATATGAAGCATCTGTTTTGTGAGAAGTGCTTCACAGCTTTACTGTGACATGTCCTCCAATGAGAATGAGGTCGACTGAAACTTTGTCATACACCATGCCCACCAAACGAGTACCATTGGTACCCTTTTAGCAGTGGAAATGCAAGCCTGATAAAGGTGTCCCGAACTGACCCGTACTGTACCATTCAGTGGAAATGAACCATTAGAGAAGAAAAAATACGCAGTGGCAAATCCCAACACACTAAAGTACACTTCTCTGAGCAATATTTGTGCAAGTTTATCAGGAAGTCAGTATTTTATTCTCTTTAGTTTCTCATTGGATGGAAACACTCCTTTACTCACTAATGTTTTATGCAATATTCCAGTTTTGTGCATAAATCTAATTAGCATCTTTGAATGGAAACACAGCTATTGATTCATGGAAAGAGACTGTCTATCAGTAACACAATCTCAATTGTTCCTCCTTAACATCTGAGAAGGAAAACACAGTTGACACACATCATTAGCACTCATTCTGTACAAGACAATGAAGCTGTGAACTAATATAAACAAAGCTGGAGTCTGTTAATGGTGTGTTTGTTGAGCTGAGGAAGCATGTGAGCGTCAGATACACACACACACACTGGTGTGTGTTTGCTGAGTCAGTGATTCCTCCGGCTCTTCTCTGTCAAATCAGAGGAACGGTGTGTAAACAGGACAGAAACGAACACTGAAAACACTCACTGGGAATGGAAATGTAGGAGGAAACAGACACTTGTGTTGAGAGAGAACTGTGGGTTTTAATGTCCTCCTCAATTTTTGACAAATTAGGGTTTCCAAAGTAAAAAACTGCTATTATTCGATTTAGTAGCAATTTTAATTTAATGTGATTTAATTTATGTTTTCTTAAACATGACATTCATGGGTATATTGATGAAATGAAATATGGTTCATTTTGAAATAAAAGGCAAATTTTACAGTGGAATATGCTAATACTGCATGTTTTATTACCACATTTGATAAATTAATTTATTTCTGTTTTGGTTTATTTATCTTTAATATTAAATATAATATATGAATTATTTTTATAAATTTTTTCTAGTGGAAAATATTAATCCTGCTTGATTTAGTACAAAATTTAATAAAGTAATTTAGTTAAGTTTTAGTTCATTTATCTTTAATATTAAATATAATATATGAATTATAATTGTGGAATATGTCAATACTGCTTGATTTAGTACCAAATTTAATTAATAAATTTTATTTAATTTTATTTTTCTTAAATATGAAATACACGAGTAATTTTATGGGTAATTTTGAAATAAGGCAAGTTTTACAGTGGAATATACCAACACTGCTTGATTTAGTACCAAATTTTATAAATTATTTCATTTAATTTTAGGTTATTTATCTTTAAATATAATATACAAATTATTATTATATTAGACAGACTACAATTTTCTAGTGGAATATGTTAATACTGCTTGATTTAGTATCAAATTTCATATATTAATTTAAGTTAATTAGGTTTGTTAATCTGAAATATAAAATAATAAAGGAATTATAATTGTAAATATTTGACAGGTCGTGTCATGATGAAATTGATTTCACAATCAAAAATATCTGGGTTCTATTATTAATTTGTATTATTTTCATGTCACTATATATTGTGGAACAACACTTTATAGACATACACTTATTTATTCAACAACATACTCTGTTGACATTTTAATTTGCACATAATATACATACAGTATTGTGCAAATAGTAATGCGTTTGTCAATTTGTATGTTTTGTGTTCTCTAATTGCTCTTTTTTTTTTTAGAAATTTCTTTATTATCTGTTTTGTCCTGTCACTGTTATACTGTGGATACGTCTGTCACGAAAAAAAAAATATGTGTAAACATACCTGACAATAAACTCTTTCTGATTCTGATATATACAGTACATTAGTGCAATTAATCACATCCAAAATAAGTTCATATTTACAAAATAAATGTGTGTGAACTGTATGTGTGTGTGTATATGTATGTATGTATGTATGTGTGTGTATATATATATATATATATATATATATATATATATATATATATATATATATATATATATATATATATATATATATATATATATATATATATATATATATATATATATATATATATATATATATGATATACACACTAACAGATATAAATTTTGATTCAGACTGTTATTTCATGTCTTTTAACCGACATGTCATGATGCATGTAATGATTTCTGCATATGTTTCTGTTGGCACAACCACGGATTACGGCGTAATTTACAGCATGTGCTTTACCCTTTTTTTACAAATCAAAATGGCTGAGAAATAGATCTGCTCTTACCTTAACTGAACTGTTCTTAACTTGTTTTCCCTGTTTGTTGCTCTTCCAGCTTTTATTAATGGACTTCAGCGTGTCGCTCCTCTAAACAGAATCCTCTCTTTAAAAGTGCAATTCACTATTACGCAATATTTAATGCAGGTACATGCCTGTTTCTGTCACGCTGATGTCAGATTTTTTTTGGCAAACCAAATATTAGCAGTCTGTGTGATAACGAAGCAGTCATGATCTGTGTGGTTTACAGTGAACAGACTGGAGAAACGGTTTTAACTTGCTGAACTGCAGTAAAAACATTATTATTAGCTAAAAACATCAGGTAAGTATCACACAGCAACACACATAATGCATTAAAAAAACACACAGAATGCATTAAAACCTCTACAAAAGCAGCAATTTCACTTAAAAAGCAAAGCTGATAAATCAGACATTCACCGAGTGTTTCTGGTCTGATGCAATGCTGTTTGTCTGATAATTCAGAGAATCATTAACTACCCATAAAGGGTGTGTTTATTGATTAATCATTATAAACTAATTCACTATTAATTGACGTTCACCTTCATTCAGTATTTTTTTTGTTTTGGAATATGATGATTTTTTTTATCCACATTAAAAGCATGCAAAGTCAGAATTAGTTTGATCATTATTTTATTTCTATTAATATTTTTATAATTTTCAGTCATTTTCAGTCTTTATTACTTAATTTTAATATTACAAATGTGCAGAACAGAACTAAATGTGGTAAATCTGATAACAAAGCAATTTAAATAATAATAGTTATTACATAAATTCATATAATATTAATAATAATAAATTTTGTAAGTTTCATAATGCATACTATACATTGCTTTACTAAAAATAGCTAAATGTGGTAATTCAGATAAAGCAATTTACTTTAATAATAACAATTAATATTACATAATTATTGTTATTGATATAATAATAATAATAATAAAAATTATAATTATTATAATAGTAATAATAATAATAATAATAATTAGTTTTGTGAGTTTCATAATATTGCATGTTATACATATTAATGCATATTATATTTGTCTTTTACAACAAAATCACTAAATGTGGTAATTCAGAAAATAAAATAATTCATTTGAATAATAATTGATTTTACATAATATTTAAATTGATATAATAATAATAATAATAATAAGAAGAAGAAATATATAATAAGAAAAATATAATATAATAAAATAATTATAATAGTAGTAATAATAATAATAATTGTTTCATAATATTGCATGTTATACATATTAATGCATATTATACATTCTTTTACAACAAAATCACTAAATGTGGTAATTCAGAAAACAAAGTAATTAATTTGAATAATAATTTATTTTACATAATATTTAAATTGATATAATAATAATTATTATTATTATTGTTTTACTAAACAAATCACTAAATGTGGTAAGTCAGATAGCCAAGCAGTTAATAATAATAATAATAATAATAATAATAATAATAATAATAATAATAATTAATATCACATACTATTTAAATTTATATATGAATAATAATAATAATAATTAATAATTGTTTCATGAGTTTCATAATACAAATTATACATTGTTTTACAAAACAATCTGATCATTTAACCAATTTCATACATTGCCAAACATTTTATCTATTCAATTTGTTAACATTATTAAGTGTTTGTTGACATTATAAGTGTTATAGTTAAACCAAAATCATCAATACTAGTACTGCATTTATTAATCTTAGACAGTTTCATTTGAATATTTATAAAATGTTTTTGGTCAATGCACTTGATCAAAAAATTAACAACTACTGTTTTTACTAACATATATTAAATATGATGATACATTTAGAATATATTATTGTTGTTGTTGTTGTTGTTTTTATTATTATTATTAATAATAATAATAATAATAATAATAATAATAATAATAATATTATTATTAAATACAAATTAAATTGTTCTTTTTAAAATAAAATTAATTGATATATTAATATTTTTCATACTTTGATACCTTGACTTCCACTTTGTAATGAAATAAAATACAGTTTTTATCACAGACACTCAGATATTTCTAAACATTCTGAGTTTGTTTACTGTTGTCCATTTGTCAACACCCTCAAAATGAACTGTTTCAGATGTTATAAATGTGTTTATATATAAATAAAACATATGCGATTAGTCCTACCTGAGGCAGCTGTGAGTGCGTGCGTGTGTGCGTGTGTGTGTGTGTGTGTGTGTGTGTGTGTGTTTGAACTCTGTTCTGTGCAGCAGAAGTTCAAAGAGCATCAGGTCTGTTATCTGCAGGAGTTCTCTCTGTGAATGAGAGTTGACCACAATCAGCAGCGTATATGTTTTGAAGGAGCCTAATCACAGCGGGGTCAAAGGTCAGAGTCAGTGGACACCATTGGTCCTGCTTCTCATACACTCCACTGACCTGCAGCTGCAACAAACCACAGCATCACACTGAAAATAACGCTTTCCTTACTTAGAGTTTTGATCTTATTTCTAATCTGAATATTTATTCATTCTTAAATCAAGGAGCATTTTCTTGACAAGCAAAGATATTGTTTTGTTTTTAGAAATATATCTTCAAAATTAAGTGAGTTTCTTCGTAAAACAAGGGAAATGATCTCCCAATGGGGTAAGTAGAATTAAAAAATGTACAGATTGAAATATAATTATTTTACTAACCACACTGGCAGATTATTTTGCTTGATTTAAGGAGAAACTCACTTAATTTTGATGATATATTTCTGAAAACAAAACCATGCTTTTTGCTTGTCTGATGTGTTGATATTTAGACAAGAAACAAGACAAAAAACAAAGTGCAGATCCTGTTTAAAAGCCTGAAATGCCTTAAAGGTGATTACAGAATTAGGGGTTTAAACACAGTTGTGTGGCGATAGTGTGTGAATATAACCATAATATAATGGGTAAATTTGACAGTGCAATGTTTTTTTTTTTCTCTCTGTGATATGTTGCGTTATAAATGCCATAAGTAGTCATTCATTTATATTGATTTGGGTGATTTTGTAGGGGCGTGAAATATATTTTCATGTCATTTATTATATGCATTTAATAAACAAACTAGTCATGAATAAACAAATATTAAAGTGAAATAAACAGGGCTTCATTGTTTTCTAACAGTATTTGGTTACTAGGAGTGTAACAGATCACGGTTGATCTGTGATTTGTGTGGATCACAACCCACGGTTCGAAACACACGTGACCCGAGAATTAATAGTATTTTTTTACTGGTAGATTAATCCTAAATTTGTAGAGATCACAGAAAGATCACCTCTCACGTCATTCAGGTCACATGTATGAAAACATTTACAAGCAAAGTTACAAACAGTCAAATAACACAGAAGTACTGGGAGAACAGTTTATAGTTCAGATAAAACCACTGATATTTATGGTAAAGATTAAAATCACCGTCATATGCATTTAACTTCACACTTAAAAGTGAAAGTTGTAGGCAGCAGTTACATTATATAACCAATAGGGGGCAACAACCAGTCATCAAAAATATGCCACTGAATAATTCTTCAAAAATGATCATGACAAACTTTATCTGTGAATAACTCAATTATTTATTGAAAATGAGACCGTACTGAATATTTTTCTGCTTATTTTTATTCGGCTGATTATTTCCTCATTTTATTTTTAATAAAATGACAGGTTCTCAGTTCTGTTTGTTAAAACCAAACGTTTCTCAGAGTACTGTTTTTGTAATAAATGGAAAGCTAATAACATTTGTCTCCTCTCCTTTTTGTCTGATTCATAAAATGGTCCGATCCGTGATTTAAAAAAACCCATTGTGTTATCTGAACCGTCAGATTTGTGATCCATTACATCACTATTGATTACAGAAATTGAATAATCAAATGTAAAATAACAATGCATAGACTTAATCATAAATTATTGAATAAAAATAATCTTTATAAACTTATTTATGTGCTATTAAAATGCTTTAAACTCTCTTAAAATGCTCACATAGTGACAGACCTTAAAAATACACACAGATGAGAAACTTTCACTCTATTGTGGTTCAATTCTGCAGTGTTTCCACACATCTCATTGGTTTTGACCATTTCTGGTCAGCTATAATCTCAACTCAACATTGCATATCTTACGATGTGGCTATCGTGGACGCAAACTTTGCAATATCGATATATTGTGCAGCCCTATTTTATAATCACACTTGATAAAAACAGCCTGCAGAAACACTTTGATTGACATTCTCCCTCTGTACGTGTCATCAGAGGGGGAAAGCCCCGCCCACTACTGAGCGTCCCTCCCTCATTAGCATAAACAGCAGCCCAGAGTTAGCAGCCGTCTGTCCATTAGCCATTAGAGTGTTTGAGCTGCTGAAGAGGATGTCAGCATAAACTAAGAGGATTATAGATGTGGAGTTTTAGATGAAGCATAAATAAACAGCGACGGGAGTCTTTATAGACTGACAGAAGCATGAAGCACACACTAACACTGAAGCACACCTGATGCACACTGATAACACTAGTACCGTTTTACTTCTGCCACTGTGCTGACATAAGCATTTGTAGCTCCGCCCTGTTTTAAAAAGAGCATAATCTCATTTGAATTTAAAGCGACAGCACAATTAGGATCAAAGCCTAAAAGGGGCAGTTTCAACAAGTTCTAGAAAATATTTGAGTGATATTTTGAGCTGAAACTTCACACACACTAGGGACATCAAAGACTATTTTTACGTCTTGTTAAAAGCGGCATAATGCGTCCTCTTTCAAGGTGTTTGGCCTAATAGTTGCGTGTGTGTTATGAGCAGTCAGGCGCTGATTTCTGATTACTCCGCAGACATGCCATCTAACAAGAAACTTGGCATTTTGCACCGCTCATCCTTTCCT
>NC_079445.1:44449881-44514881 GCF_903798145.1 Danio aesculapii | reverse complement strand
GCACAATATATCGTTTCAGTATCAATATCGCAATGTGTGCGTTCGCAATGGTCACATTGCAGGATCTGCCATTTTGAGGGATTATAGTTGATCAGCACAACAATTGAGAGTACATAAGATTTGTGGAGTCATTGCAAAGTATAACCATAACAGAGGGAAACGTTATCATTTACATGTGTTTTAAAGGCATTTCAAGAATGTTTAAAGCAATCGGGCAGAAAAATGTACATTTGTAACTTTCATGAAGAATAATTTGACTGTATTATTAATAGAATCGTGGCGACATGGTGGTGCAGTAGGTAGTGCTGTCGCCTCACAGCAAGAAGGTCGAGCCTCGGTTGGGTCAGTTGGCATTTCTGTGTGGAGTTTACATGTTCTCTCCGCGTTTGCGTGGGTTTCCTCACAAGTCCAAAGACATGCGGTACAGGTGAATTGGGTAAGCTAAATTGTCCTTAGTGTATGTGTGTGAATGAGAGTATGGGTGTTCCCCAGGGATGGGTTGCAGCTGGAAGGGCATTCTCTGTGTAAAAAATATGCTGGATAAATTTTCGGTTCATTCCGCTGTGGCATCCCCAGACTAATAAAGGGACAAAGCTAAAGGAAAATAAATGAATGAATGAATGAATTAATACAATGAAGACTATACACTCTCAGAAATAAAGGTATGAGAGCTGTCACTGGGGGGTGGTACCTTTTCAAAAGGTGCACATTTGTACTTAAAGGGTCTATATTGGTACCTTGAAATTATATATTAGTACCTAAACATTTTAAGAGGAACAATTGTGTACTTTTAAGGTACTAATATGCACCCTTGAGGTATTAATATGGACCTTTTAGGTACAAATGTGTACCTTTTGAAAAGGTACCACCCCAGTGACCAGCTCTAGTATCCTTATTTCTGTAAGTGTTCAGTGTTATTTTACAATTCAGTATTCAATGTCTGTACCTGAATACTGTTTGACTCTTCGTTAACCATAAAGCACTCTTCTTTTACTTTTTTCTTTGCCCTATTATAATTATTCTTGCTTGCAGTTTGTTTATTATTTTTTTACAGGATTCACACACTTACAAAATCAACCCAATTCATCTAAATTCAAGATTTTTTCTCCAAATAGAGCTAATCAAGCCATTCTGGGGAAATTATATTCATACCGAGATATATATATATATATATATATATATATATATATATATATATATATATATATATATATATATATATATATATATATATATAAAATCGCAAAAATGCTAAACATTGCAATATCAGCTGTTTCCAATATCGTGCAGCCCTAATATCTGTCCATTAAAGGTGTGAAGTGCTTTGAAATAAGCATTTTTTTATTCTGTGTTTGATGTGATCTCAACTGAAACATGAAGAGAAGGTGGGGCATAGAGTGGCTCCTCCCCCTTAAAAAACAACCAATAGTGTTTCGTTTTTCTACAGCTCTGCCAGAAAGAGTGGTTGAGATCAAGCACATCAAATGAGAAGGGGGCGGGGCATGTCAGATACGATTGGTCAGAAGATTTGATAAGACATGGAAGAATGAGGTGATGTGAAAAAAACATTGATCCATTTAGGCAGAAGTGACAATATATATATATATTTGAAGCACACTAACTTATAGATATCCTTAACTAACATACTGATACTAACAGCTAAAAAACCTTCTTTTAAATTCACAAGACCTCTTAATGACCTCAGTGATAGCTACAGTGTGTGGTTGCTATAATGATTTGTGTTTAATTATTTCCTTCAGTCTTTGGCTCATTCAGTCTAGGTATGTGAGATCTTAGCTTTTTTATTACACCAATAACAGTGATGCTCGCCTTTGGTTTGAGCCGTACCTCCGTTTTCCTGCCAGAACTGAGTTAAGGTATTTCTTGGCCGCCATCTGCTTGCGGTAGCGGCTGTAGTTGTCTGTAAAGACGGCGTCTGAGTGACGTTTCACAGGCATCTCCTCCACACCCAGCTCATCACTGCAGCAGACAGACAGAAATATGACCATGCCTCACTGCACATCATTATTAAAAGCTTAACTCAATCAGCGTCACAACAGATACCCGATTACCATGTGATATTTGACACACTCAGTTTGCCAATTATTTTGACCATCTATAGTGCATTAGTGATGCCCGTTTTTCTGTGTTTTTTTTCATAGAGATTTTTTAAAAAGACATTTTAAAGGATCATAAGCAATGAATGAAGTAATACAGCCAGCTATACGGAGAATCACAACTATACATTATTAAATTATTAAGCATAGAAGTAAATAAAAATTAGATAAAGAGACAAGGGTGTGAACTTAACATCTGTTGGGGATGTTTTCATTAACGTTCTCTGTGTTTCAGCAAATGTAATGAGATTTGGTGACAACTTTTTTTGACACACCTTGTGGGAAAATGCTTTGAATATTTACAAATACTCAACAATGCACTCTGGGCAAATTTACTACCCATTGGTTATGTTGGGGGCTGTTTCTGCCCCATTGACTTCCATTATAATCACATTTTCGACTGCAAAGCTATGACGCCATATAATCATGCATTCTTAAATGTTGCTTGTTTTCCCTGTTGGGAGGTAAAAAAAGGCTTAGTTTCTGGCTTTTATATAGAGTATATGGTGCGAGTGTGAGAGAAACCTTTGCACACTTGCCTTGATATGTAAAAAATAAAATAAGCACCTCAGCACTCTATAGAGCAGTGTTTCCCAACGCTGTTCCTGAAGGCACACCAACAGTCCACATTTTCAACCTCTCCCTAATCAAACACACCTCAATCATCTTATCATAACATCAGAAGAGACTCCAAAACATGAAATGAATGGGTCAGATAATGGAGACATCCAAAATATGTACTGTTGGTGTGCCTCCAGGAACAGGGTTGGGAAACACTGCTATAGACTATAGTAAAATGTTCAAGAAAAGTGTATTTGTGCGCACACACACACACACTCACACACTATAATGTGCTGTTTTACCGAACTCCATACAAAAGCCAGACACTTTTTGCACAGACCTAACTAAAGGATAAATAGTTCCAACTGATGATCATCAGAAATGCCAACAGGGAGAACCACCAATGCATTCGCAATCAAAAAATGTGGTTATAATGCAAGTCAATGGGGCACACACTGTACATACAAGATACAATAATGGATTATTTCTCCCATCCCTAACCCTCATGTCATTTCAGTTACCTGAGACCTTTGTTTATTCTGTATTTAAATGAGATAAATTAGCTAGAAACATAAAAATAATAAGTGTTGCATGTTTGTATGTTGCTGAAGTCGCTCAATTTGGACAACGATGGACAATTTTAAGGATTTGGTGCAGATTTGCACTTTGTTTAAACTGTTTGTTCTTTATAATTGCTGTTTGTAATATGGCATTTCAATTTTATATTCAGAGCTAGTTCATCTTGAATTTAACTTCTTTGAATGTAATTTTTTTTAAGATGGCAGTACTGTCACGCATAGGGCTCTATTTTGACGATCCATGCACAAAATGCAAAGCACAGGGCCCAAACGCATTAAGGGTGTGTCAGAATCCAATTTTGCTATTTTAAGGCGCATGTGGCGCATGGTCTAACAGGGTTGAGCTTATTCTCTTAATGAGTTATGGGCGAGTTTCGAGAACAAACCAATCTCATCTCCCATTCCCTTTAAGAGTCAGTTGCGTCGTGCCATAGCGCATTTGCTATTTACATGGCGGACTTTGTAAGTGTAAAAACTGAACACTTCACTAGTGACAAAACAGTTTAACAGGGCATCTACAGCGCGAGAATGAGAGATGAGCCTCCTCATTGTTTACTTTCGCTTTCACTCTCGTGGATAGGGAAACGTGTTGTACGTACATCCATTAGCCTATACATAATTAATTTTGTTTGTTAAGAGCAAAGATTTCTTTTTAAACTATTTTTAAATTCAGTTCTAATTTACAGCAAACGAATAAATTAACAATAATAACAAAGTGTGTTCAACAACTGAGTTATATCCAAATACACATGCTATGCCCCATATGGTCTAAAACCTGACAGGTGGGCAAATCTAAGCTTGTTTTTAATAAAACAAATATAAATATGTATATAATAAATAATACTGCTAATAATGATAACATTATACAAAAGCAAATTGTTATGAATAAACTGAAAAAGCCCCCCGAGATGAAGAAGGCATGAAGGTATGGTGTTTATATTTATGTAGGCTAGAAAATAATGATGTTTGTAATATTTTAATTCTTTAATTCTTTTTAATTTGTAAAGATATTTGTGTATTGCTGTACATCCTGTGTGTATTAAGCAATGTGTAAGCGAGACGCACATCTAACGCGCTCTGTGCTGGACAATAGACCAGCTTTGATTTATTTAAGTTCCTCAAAATAGCAACGCGCCTGCAATGCGCCTCCACTCATTTTTAAATCAGAACGCCTATGGGCGCACATATGAGCGCAAATGCGTTTGCTATTTAAACAGCGTGGCTCAAAACGTCAAAATGACTCTTGCGCTGAGCTGACACTAGCGAACAACAATTGCGTCGAGCCTTGGGCCGCATTGCACCGGGTGTATGATAGGGCCCATATACTCCTATCATAAACCAAAGCATAGAAACTCAATTTTGGGTAACATGTAAAGTTAGAAAGATGTATTTGCACAGCTGAAAAAATAGAAAAAAAATGTATTTCAGGAATCATTTTGTAATTGAGTTGTGAAGCCCAGAATTGGAATCGGATTGGATTATGAAGACCCACCAGGGCTGCACGATATTGATAAACTCTATCATTGCACTATTTTGTTTTGCTGTAATATATATTGCAATATAAATGTGATTTTACTCTGATTTAAATAGCTTTATTTGAAACTATTTCATAAATTAAGATTGACTGGGGTGATCAGGTCTTTTTGTAATAAATTACAAGCGTATATAAATATGAGGAAAAAAAAAAGCAAAAATAAAAGTGAAATAAACAGTGCTTTATGGTTTCCTGAGGAGTCAAACAGCATTCAAATAAGAAAATTGAACAATCAAATGTAAAATAACATGATCATCTAACAGAGATATTTGTATAAATAATTGTAGACAATAATATAAAAATAATATTTAATAATATCTCTGCTTTTAACCTCAATGCATGATAATAAATCGTAATCTAATCCTGCGACTATTGCTGATACACACATTGTGATATCGATGTTCAAACGGTATATTGTTCAGCCCTAATTCCCATCCCTAATGAGGCTGAGAAATTAATTACAGAATTTTTATTTTTGGTTAAACTGTCCCTTTAAAGGTTTATCAGTTGCTGTTAGCTTCTCTGTGGAGAAAATGAATTGAGTTATTACTTGCAGGATGGGTTGTTGGTCATTTACCTGACTCTCTTGGCCAGTAAAGACTCCAGATATTCTTTAGCAGACAGCTGGCCGAGCAGTTTGCTGTATCCGCTCGTGAACAGTCCATCAGCGTGCCTGGATGGTCTAAAAGGAATAACACATATAAAAACACACATTATTTTACCGTAAGATGGTCTTCAGTGCTTTCTCGTAAACTCAAAGTTGTTTGCCCCCACAAAAGATTGTCATAATCGTCACATTTACAGCTTGGGTCTTTCCTCTGGAAATGGATCAGTAATATTTTTACGAGAGAGTAAATTGAAGCCTTTGCTAATGTTGTAATGGTGTTTTTTTCCACAAACCTCTCAACGGTGTTAGTGAGTTCATACAGGAGTTTATACGCCTCCAGATCCTGTAGTGATGGATCTCTTGTCCAGTCGTCCTCTCCGTCTTCAAGAGCACCGGCTCTGGAAAATAAGATGACAAACAGAAATCATGCATGTGAATTATGATTTTTCACACCTACACTCTCAGAAATAAAGGTACTAGAGCTGTCACTAGGGTGGTACCTTTTCAAGAGGTACACATTTGTACTTAAAAGGTCCATATTGGTACCTTAAAAGTATGTATTAGTACCTAAAAAATTCAAGAGGATAATATGTACACTTGAGGTTTTAATAAGGACCCTTTAGTTACAAATGTATACCCTTTGAAAAGGTACCACCCCAGTGACAGCTCTAGTACCTTTATTTCTGAGAGTGTAGCGGTATTTGCTGTGTATTTTTGTACATTGTCAAAATTATTCAAAATTAAAAACCATTTTAAAGTCAATATTATTAGCCCCCTTAGTTCAAATGTCAAAGGGAACCTCTGATAAAATGGGTTTCATTTGAAATGATTTACTTCACATTTAGTTATTCTGGGTAATATTAGTTTTATTTTTTTAATGCACTGTGCATAAATCTGTATTTATAGGATCACAAAAAAATATTGTGTGCTTTAGAAATTAAATTAAACTGGACAAAATCAAGGTCAATATATATTTTTTGTTGGAGCACCTCAAAAGCATCAAGCGCTGACCAAAGTGCTGAATAGCCAAACATCAAAAGTATAAATCAAGAAGGCATCAAAACATTTGGAACATGTGAAAACAAAAAGTGTAGAAGATATGCAAAAACATCACCAAACAGGAAACCAGAATACAACACAGAAGTGCTATAAAGCTAAATAAAAGCCTGAGAAAAGAAAAAATGGGTCACACTTTACAATAAGGTTGCATTTGTTCATTTTAATTAATGCATTTACTGACATGAAAACCAATGAGGAGTACATTTATTACAGTATTTATTCATGTTAGTCAACATCAGTTAATGAAAATAAAGTTGTTCATTGTTAACTCACAGTGCATTAATGTTAACAAGCATTAATTAATATTGTAATAATGCATTAGTAAATGTTGAACTATGATTAATAAATGCTGTATAAGTATTTTAAATTATAAGTTCATGTTAGTGAATACATTAACTAACATTAACAGGCCTTATTGCAAAATGTGACCATAATATGATTTAATGATTTTAAAAGAGGATACAGTATGTGATGAGCTGATGGATAAAAGCAAGCAGCTTAGGATCAAAAACTGAAACAGCTCTATATTCTAATATACAAAAGACATTGGATTAAAAAATAACCTCATTTGCATCATGTTTATTGTTTGGATGCTTGAAAACACTTTTTTTTTTCTTGTCTTAGACCTGTAATATCATACAAGTACTGTGCGTGCATTTTGACTATGGGATATACTCCCTCTTTAATGCACCAGGCACTTCGTCAGAAACACTTCTGGTTCTCTTTGTACAGATAGCTCTTTTATATTTTTATGCTTTATACTTTTTATTCTATAAGCACATACTCTATATTGGAAACCTTTAAATAGTTTATTGCTTTTATTTTCTATTGCATAACTTCCATTTCCTCAAATTCTTCTGATTATTTTTATTTTTGATATTATTGTTGTTGTTATTTTTAAGGTGTGGTTGTGTAAGCATTTCACTGCATATCGTACTGTGCATGACTCTGTATGTGACCACTGAAATTTGAGTTAGCATTTGATTAAAGCATTGGGTTTGATTAAAGCATTTAGTGACAGATAACAGCAGTTTATTAATTGTGTTTTGTGTCTCACCTGATGTCAGGGTATGCAGAGATGGCAGGCAGTGCAAGAGTCCTGCAGCAGAAAACACAGCAGACGGCCATCAGCAGGAGCGTCTGACAGCTGCTCAGAGAACTCATGGCTTCAGCAGATCTTCAAAACAGGTCAGGAAAAAACATCTGCATTAGACTTGAGACTCACACTGACTTGTGCTTTCTTTCAATGTGTGTGTTGTCTTTTTTGCATGACTGGCACTTGGAACTGAAGTCAGAATTATTTGTCCTCCTGAATTATTAGCCCCCACTGTATATTTTTCCCCCAATTTCTGTTTAACAGAAAGTAGATTTTCAACACATTTCTAAACATAGCAGCTAGTTCTGCAGACAATCGAAGCACATATGCTTAAGGAGGCTAATAATATTGACCTTAAAATGGCTTTAAATAATTTAAAACAGCTTTTATTCTAGCCGAAATAAAACAAATAAGACTTTCTCCAGAAGAAAAAATATTATAGGAAATACTGTGAAAAATTCCTGAATCTGTTAAAAATCATTTGGGAAATATTTTAAAGAAATTCACAAGAGGGCAAATAATTCTGTATGACTGTATGAGCTTCTTTTGTCTTCTTGTGCTATTCATTTGTCAAGATTTTAGATTAAAGTATATAAAAGTGCAAGGGAAATGAATTGTATGCACACTAGTCATTGTAATATAGCTTTTTCAGTATGTTTTAAGATATAACAAATGCATTTATACCCATGTAGTTTCTCAAAAAACATTGCGTTATAAGTATTTGTGGAAAAAAAACAAACATTTTTTTTAAGAAAAAATAAATTATGTATAATTTACAAATAATTTACATAATTATAATTTAAATAATTTACAAATATTATATAATAATTGTAATGATAACATTTATATCAATGTCTATATGAAATAAAATAATTTGATTCATTTTATAAACTAATATTTTATTTGACTTTTTAACAATGTCGAGATTTTAGATTAGAAAATAAAGCGCATGTCTGATAAAGAGGCGCTGTTAATCTTGATTAAGAATATATTTGTGTAAAAAACACACACTTATAACTTTATTCTATCCATTAATTTATTGTATGAGCTTATTTTGTTTTAATCCCCAGTATTAAAGTGTGTTCAAACTGAATGTGATCAATTTGGGAGTCTGTGATCCTGCAGTTCTCCTCTCCTACACTCTCTCCGAGAATAAGACCTTCCTTTAAGCACAGCACAAAATTAAACACAAGTTACGACTGAGGAATTAAATGGACTGACGCAGTGTCAGTTTACTAGAACTTCTTTGTTAAGCTGCTTTGACACAATCTACATCATAAAAGCGCTATAAATAAACATGAATTGAATTAAGATTTTCCATGATATAAAATGCAAGTGAAAATTACAATGCAATTGATTTTTTTTATCACATTTTTAGTTCATTTTAACGACAAATAAATTCTTTAAAAGAATTACAAACATCCCATCTAGTTTCTCACATAACAATACACATCTATTTGATATATTTACTTGACAATATGTGCATTTAATCATGCAAAAAAGTTAGCATTTATATACAAATATTGAAATTAGCTTTACTTACAGTCAAGTTGTGTGGTTGGTATATGATCTCTGCCCGCTGACACCTGTTGGGATGAAGAATAGTTTCCTCAGCTCAGTTCAGACTGTCTGTGTGTCTCTCTCCTGACCGCTTGCTTTTATACACCTGATTATTCACTTTGCTCAAGATCCCTCAACGTCTGTCCTGCGTCACGGCAGTCCCGGTGGGATACACCTAAACGGTGATCTGGCGGTCATACTTCAATTGGGTTTCTCGGAAAGCTGTGATATTGCTGACTCATTTTTCTATATGATGCTTAAATGACGTTTGGTATGTTTTTGTTGATATACAATGGATTTTTTTAATACTTAAAAATGTCTTTGAAAGTCAGATTGTTCATATTTCCGAGTTCAGGGTGAGACGGTCGGTGGTAGTAATTCAGCATCTTCATTAGATTGTGCAAAAGTATGACGTGATGTAAGTTGTATGAGGGTCATTATAGAGGCATCGGCCAATTGTATTACAGAATTCTGCAGGTCTTCTAATCTAATATTTGTCCACCCACACTATATTCAGGTCAGTGTGCAGTAAGAGGTCAGTTCAGGTCTGGAGCTTACTAAGAAAATATACAACCAAAAATATGCATGGTTCTGTTAAAGAAAGCTTTTGTAAATGTTTGTGTTAATAAATACATTGATTGGTGTGCTGGTTCATTCACAGCTTGTTGCTGACTAATGCATTCCAACAAGGTTTCTATGGTGATCCATGTGTTCTTTTTGTGAGTTGCTATGGTGTCCTAGGTGTGTTGGCTTTAAGAGTTTGTAGTGTGTTTTATTGTGCTGCTATGGTGTTCCAAGTGTTTTTAGTGTAATGCTATGGTGTACCAAGTGTTTTTAGTGTAATGCTATAGTGTTCCAAGTGTTTTTAGTGTATTGCTATGGTGTTCCAAGTGTTTTTAGGGTGTTGCTAATGTGTTCCAAGTGTTTTTAGTGAGTTGCTATGGTGTTCCAAGTGTTTTAGTATGTTACTATGGTGTTCCAAGTGTTTTTAGTGAGTTGCTAATGTGTTCCAAGTGTTTTTAGTGTGCTGCTATGGGGTTCCAAGTGTTTTTAGGGTGTTGCTATGGTGTTCCAAGTGTTTTTAGTGAGTTGCTATGGTGTTCCAAGTGTTTTAGTATGTTACTATGGTGTTCCAAGTGTTTTTAGTGAGTTGCTAATGTGTTCCAAGTACTATTGGTGTGTTGCTATGATGTTTTTAGTGTGATGTTATGGTGTTTCAAGGGTTTTTAGTGTGCTGCTATGGGGTTCCAAGTGTTTTTAGTGAGTTGCTATGGTGTTCCAAGTGTTTTAGTGAGTTGCTATGGTGTTCCAAGTGTTTTTAGTGTGTTGCTATGGTGTTCCAAGTGTTTTTAGTGTGTTGCTAATGTGTTCCAAGTACTATTGGTGTGTTGCTAAGTGTTTTAGTGTGATGTTATGGTGTTTCAAGTGTTTTTAGTGAGTTGCTAATGTGTTCCAAGTACTATTGGTGTGTTGCTAAGTGTTTTAGTGTGATGTTATGGTGTTTTAATATGATTTTATGGCATTTCAAGTGTTTTTAGTGTGATTTTATGGTGTTCCAAGTGTTTTTAGTGTGATGTTATGGTGTTCCAAGTGTTTTTAGTGTGTTGCTAATGTGTTCCAAGTACTATTGGTGTGTTGCTATGTTTTTAGTGTGATGTTATGGTGTTTTAAGTGTTTTTAGTGTGATGTTAAGGTGTTTCAAGAGTTTTAGTGTGATTTTTTTTTTTTATGGTGTTCCAAGTGTTTTAGTGTAATGTTATGGTGTTTCAAGTGTTTTTAGTGTGTTGCTATGGTGTTCCAAGTGTTTTTAGTGTGATTTTTATGGTGTTCCAAGTGTTTTTAGTGTGTTTTTTGTGTTCCAAGTGTTTTAGTGTAATGTTATGGTGTTTCAATTGTTTTTAGTGTGATGCTATGGTGTTCCAAGTGTTTTTAGTGTGATGCTATGGTGTTCCAAGTGTTTTTAGTGTGATGTTATGGTGTTTCAAGTGTTTTTAATGTGTTGCTACGGTGTTCCAAGTGTTTTAGGGTGTTGCTATGGTGTTCCAAGTGTTTTAATGCATTGCTATGCTGTTCCAAGTGTTTTAATGCACTGCTATGGTGTTCCAAGTGTTTTAATGCAATTCTATGGTGTTCCAAGTGTTTTAATGCATTGCTATGGTGTTCCAAGTGTTTTAATGCAATTCTATGGTGTTCCAAGTGTTTTAATGCATTGATATGGTGTTCCAAGTGTTTTAATGCAATTCTATGGTGTTCCAAGTGTTTTAATGCACTGCTATGGTGTTCCAAGTGTTTTAATGCATTGCTATGGTGTTCCAAGTGTTTTAATCCATTGCTATGGTGTTCCAAGTGTTTTAATGCATTGCTATGGTGTTCCAAGTGTTTTAATCCATTGCTATGGTGTTCCAAGTGTTTTAATGCATTGCTATGGTGTTCCAAGTGTTTTAATCCATTGCTATGGTGTTCCAAGTGTTTTTAATGCATTGCTATGGTGTTCCAAGTGTTTTAATCCATTGCTATGGTGTTCCAAGTGTTTTAATGCATTGCTATGGTGTTCCAAGTGTTTTAATGCATTGCTATGGTGCTCCAAGGGTTTTAATGCATTGCTATGGTGTTCCAAGTGTTTTAATCCATTGCTATGGTGTTCTAAGTGTTTTAATGCATTGCTATGGTGTTCCAAGTGTTTTAATCCATTGCTATGGTGTTCTAAGTGTTTTAATGCATTGCTATGGTGTTCCAAGTGTTTTAATGCATTGCTATGGTGCTCCAAGGGTTTTAATGCATTGCTATGGTGTTCCAAGTGTTTTAATCCATTGCTATGGTGCTCCAAGTGTTTTAATGCATTGTTATGGTGTTCCAAGTGTTTTAATCCATTGCTATGGTGTTCTAAGTGTTTTAATGCATTGCTATGGTGCTCCAAGGGTTTTAATGCATTGCTATGGTGTTCCAAGTGTTTTAATCCATTGCTATGGTGTTCTAAGTGTTTTAATGCATTGCTATGGTGTTCCAAGTGTTTTAATGCATTGCTATGGTGTTCCAAGTGTTTTAATGCATTGCTATGGTGTTCCAAGTGTTTTAATGCATTGCTATGGTGTTCCAAGTGTTTTAATGCATTGCTATGGTGTTCCAAGTGTTTTAATGCATTGCTATGGTGTTCCAAGTGTTTTAATGCATTGCTATGGTGTTCCAAGTGTTTTAATGCATTGCTATGGTGTTCCAAGTGTTTTAATGCATTGCTATGGTGTTCCAAGGGTTTTAATGCATTGCTATGGTGTTCCAAGGGTTTTAATGCATTGCTATGGTGTTCCAAGGGTTTTAATGCATTGCTATGGTGCTCCAAGGGTTTTAATGCATTGCTATGGTGTTTTAATGCATTGCTATGGTGCTCCAAGGGTTTTAATGCATTGCTATGGTGTTTTAATGCATTGCTATGGTGTTCCAAGGGTGTTAATGCATTGCTATGGTGTTTTAATGCATTGCTATGGTGTTCCAAGTGTTTTAATGCATTGCTATGGTGTTTTAATGCATTGCTATGGTGTTCCAAGGGTTTTAATGCATTGCTATGGTGTTCCAAGGGTTTTAATGCACTGCTATGGTGTTCCAAGTGTTTTAATGCATTGCTATGGTGTTCCAAGTGTTTTGAGTATGTTGCTATGTGGTTGTTATAGGTGTTGTGTGTTGTTGCCAAGTTGTCTGTCATCTGTGTTCATTCAGCATGTCAGCAGTAAGCAGAGCTGTTCCTGCAGTAATGGTGGTCTGTGATTTTGTAATGACCCCCTGAGGACTTCATTTCCTGCGGCTGCATCTGGGGCACCATTAAACCAGATATCTGGATGACAGTTACTGTAAAACCAGAGATGGAAATTAGCCGCTGATTAAGAATGTTCTAATGATGCCCTTTGATGAGAGAAGTTTTTATTTCTTAATAGTTTTTACAAGCAAACATGTTGCTCTCTATTTGGAGGATTTGTTCTGTTCGTCTTCTGCTGAATAAGACATGACATTTTTTATTTTTTTTGTGCATAACTCATGTATGTTTTGTTTGTACTTAAACTAAAAATAAATGTACAAATCTTAAGAACCTCTAGTAAAACATAAGGAATAATTGACGACAAGGCCTTGAATTATTCAAAATAAATGCATACATGAGGTAGTGTGCAATTTTTTTTCTTATAATTTACTGGACTGAAGTGAATTTTTCTGCTTATAGTCTGGGGCCAGTTGCACCAGCAGTGCGCAAGTTAAAATGTAGCCTAGTTGTGACTTAAAGGGACAGTAAGGCCCTGTTTACACTGTCAGGTCTTGATGCCCAATTCCGATTAGTTGCCTATATCTGATTTATTTAGCCTGTCCGTTTACACGTTCTTTTAATTGTGACCCATATCCAACTCATGTCTTTACACTTGCCATACAATTTACGACGTCGCGCATGCGTAAAGGCGGGTTTTGGCATCTGCGCCACACTAGCCACGATGGAAGAAATTGTCTTGCTTTTAGCTCTGCAAAATATGCGAAGTTCACCCAACTTGAATGATTTTGAGGCGGAGGTGGAGAGAAAGGGCCGTCATCGCAGCTTGTGCCTATGGTTTAAATATGGTGTCCTCCACCATTCCGAGGAATTTGTGGGTATGAGAGAGATCTCCGGTCTGGTGGGAGCAAATTCTGGCGACTGACCTCTTTCCTCATCCATGTTTCCTCTGTTGTTGTTGTTTACCGTGTCAGCGTCTCCACACACACGCCCTACATTCTACATCAATAACCGCGGAGAAGTACCACGTCACAAGTTTAATGACATACAATAAATCCGATCTGCCTGTTTACATGACAGTAGCATTGTCACATATCCGATTTATATCTGATTTATTCCCACATATGAATGAGGCCTGAAACCGATCTCTGAATATCCGAATGCATGTTTTTTTTTCTTCAGCCATGAATTAAATATACTGTTGTAAGCAATCGAAATGACCATTCAGTACTTTTGTACAAGCTAAATCTACCAGAAAGTGAACATTTCATGAATTATTGACTGAATCAGGTGATATATATTAAACCGGTACACATAACAGGCTTTACTCAAACTATGAATCAAAGCGAATTTTCGGTTAAAAGTCCGAAATGAGGTCGTTGGGTTTGATAACATCTACTTTCACTTATGACGCATGTGGAAATCGTGAGACATACAGTACGATTTACAAGAAAATAACACTAATCAGAACAATCAAACAAGGAGTCTCACCCATAATCAATTACACACTGGTGTAAAACATGTACAAATCAGTTGCACAGTCCAGCCAGCGATCTGCAGCCTGTGTCTCTCCAGCCGACCTGACTGCCTTTTTGTCACTGAACTCCCTATCACAAAGCCTTCCACTAGGAGTCGTTATAGGGCTTTCTCACACCCTTGTTAAGTAGGGCGGGAACTAATTTTCATGTGGAGCAACACACCCCTAAAACAGCGAGCTGTGGACACGCCCCCAACATGACACTTTTTAACACATTATAATTAAACAATCTGAACTGTGTTTTGAACTGAACCTAAACTGGCACACTCAGAAGAACCAGAATATTAACATTAAATCTTAAAAAAAGGGTAAACTAGGTGCCCTTTAAATGCTTCTTATCGGATATTACTTCATTCAGTGCGACTACGCTTGACTTTACAGAGAGCTTACGACCTAAAATACTAACTATGGTTTGCCTTAACAACATGTGGTGCAACCAAGAACAAATTCAGTTACAGACTAGCTAGTTACTAAACCCCTAGTGTGGACTATACGTTCCAGTTTAAGAAAGAGCTTGCAAACAGCTGCTGCAACCCTACCCAGGTCTCCTGGTCTAACTGTTCAGATGTCATATTTGACACTTTATTAGTCAGGTGTTTGTCCTCAAACTGCTCCTGTGTGTAGCACTAGTTTCTTCCACATCTCCTCCAAAGCCTACTGTTGTGTTTCTGTGAAATCAATTCAGTGTAGTGATATGGAGCTGTGATGCACACAAAACCTGCCGGAACTACTTTAACTGTGGGTTTATTTGAAAATAACAGCACACCTTAGAATGCTCCTCACCCAGAATCAAGCATTAAGCAGCCCTGTAGTATAACATTAATAATCAACAATAACCATTGAAGAATGCCTATTTGTTTGTCCAACAGTAATCTGAAATATGATTTAAGATTATGACTCCAAATATTTGATCCTTTGTTCTGTAAAATGACCATTATGTTGCATTTAGGCTAAAAAAATGTATTCATACTCTGTCTGACATTTGCATTAGTGCGATAATGCGGCAGAAGATGGATACTGAACATGTATAATCAAATGCACATGAAATGAATGCAAAAGATAAGCATGTTTTGGTGTTTTCAGGCATCTTTAAGCTGCATTCCTAAAGGCTTTAGTGATTTGTCATGTTTAGGTTCATCTTCCTTTTATAGCAAACCTTATGACAAATGATGTATACGCTACAGACCTTCAGACAGACAGCGAGTGATTCGATTCAGATTCTGTGAAAAGGGCAGTATGTGTGACATTTGAACTCAGGCTTTGTCTTAAAGTAGAATAAATGGCTGCAGTTTGATAAATGACATCTGGATGAGGCATTTGCTCCAGATTGGTTTTCCCGTAACGCAGCCATTGTTGTTTGTGTATGAGTAGCCAGATTAAAAGTGTTCAGTATGACGTGGTGAATGTTGTGTTCCTCACTGATGAATCAGGATATAATCAGTGGAGCAGGTTTCTCATCATCCTTTTATTGGGTATATCATTAACAAGATGTTTTAATAGTTAATTGCTGTTATGATTCAGCATTAAACTCGTTAAATTTGCACTCTGAAATATGCTGGTGGTTTTTAAATCTATAACATTGGGTCAAATATGGACAAATCCAACCATTGTGGTAAAAAGTGTAATTTAAAATTATTTACACAACCTAACCCAACGTTTAGTTTGTCTATTTTTTTTTACCCAATATTGGGTTAAAACAACCCAGTTTTTTTTTGAGTGGTAAAAATATTATAAAATATGTATGAGCAATTCCGTGCAATTGTCAACCTTGCCATTAAAAAAAATTAAGTTTTCACCAAAATACGGAAACCGTTTCTGGGTCTTTTGGGTAAGCATGTATTCTACAGTACTTTAGAAATACTCAACAATGCATCTGTCATTGTTTTCAAACTATCATATTTGATTTACCAAAGTCACACAAGTGGAAATTTCACATCCGTCACATCCATAACGGAGAGATGTCACATCTATTCTCAAGGTGAATGCGTACCTTGGCTCTAAGGGTCAAACAACAAAAAATATGGTCAAGAGTCTTGGTGTGACTCTGGAGTCAGATCTGAGTTTCAATAGTCATGTCAAAGCAGTCAGTAAATCAGCATACTATCATCTCAAAAACATTGCAAGAATTAGATGCTTTGTTTCCAGTGAAGACTTAGAGAAACTTGTTCATGCTTTTATCAGCAGCAGGGTGGATTACTGTAACGGCCTCCTCACTTGCCTTCCCAAAAAGACAGTCAGACAGTTGCAGCTCATCCAGAACGCTGCAGCCAGAATTCTGACCAGAACCAGGAAATCAGAGCACATCACACCTGTCCTCAGGTCTTTACACTGGCTCCCAGTTACATTCAGAATAGATTTTAAAGTATTATTACTGGTCTATAAATCACTAAACGGCCTAGGACCTCAATACATTACAGATATGCTCACTGAATACAAACCCAACAGATCACTCAGATCTTTAGGATCAAATAAACTAGAAATCCCAAGAGTTCAGTCAAAGCAGGGTGAATCGGCTTTCAGCTATTAACAGCGCCCCCTGCTGCTGGAATCAGCTTCCAGAAATGATCAGATGTGCTCCAACATTAGGCATGTTCACATCAAGACTGAAAACACACTGTTTAGCTGTGCCTTTACTGAATGAGCTCTGTGCTACGTCCGACAGATCACACTATTGTTTTTCTCTTCTTTTTAATTCTTTTATAACACATTTTATCTGCTTTTATTCTTATTTATTTTATATTATTTTTATTTTTTAACCAATTTTATTATTTGTTTTTATTTCTCTTATACTCGTCTCTTTTATTCCTGTTTATGTAAAGCACTTTGAATTGCCACTGTGTATGAAATGTGCTATAGAAATAAACTTGCCGTGCCTTGACTTGCCTTGCCTATAACGACACTTTTTCTCATAAATGTGAAAATATGAAATTAAATAAAATCAATCATTTTTGTTCTATAGTGAGTCGACTCTTATCCTTTTGATTAGCATTGTTTCTTTTAGGTTGTGCAGTTCAATTCACAGAATTTTTACAGAGTATGTTTTATACTGTAAACACGCAGACTTTTTTTGGTCACATCCATAACACATGTTTATTTTCCCCATTTAAAGTACAAAACATGTTTACAGATTAATATTTTTCTGGTCCCGTTACACTGTAGTTGGTTGTTCTGGAAAATATTAACAAAAGTTTCAATATAATGTTAACGGATGCACTCTAACGGATTTTACTGCAAATGTCACATTCATAACACTGGAATTGCACTTTTTTTTTTTCAACTCATCAAACAATCATGTCACAGTTTCCACAAAAAATAAAGGAAGAATCTTTCAACACTGATGATAATCAGAGATGTTTCTCGATCATTAAATCATATTAAATGATATTATTGAATTATGATTTTTTTTCTCATTCAGTGAAAGAGAAACTCAGATAGATTTTATTTATGGAAGCGTGTTTCTGCCATAGAATAAAATAGTAATAATAATATTAATAATTAAATAATAAAAGAACAATTTAGATGTTCATTCATTCATTTTCCTTTGGCTTAGTCCATTATTTATCAGGGGTTGCCACAGCAGAATGAACCGCCAACCATTCCAGCACATGTTTTACACAGCGGATGCTTATCCAGCTGCAACCCTTGGAAACACCCATACACACTCTCATTTACACACTCTCACAAGGCCAGATTAGTTCATCAATTCTCCTATAGCGCATGTGTTTGGACTATTTGGGGGAAACCGGAGCACCTGGAGGAAACCCACGCCAACACTGGGAGATCATGCAAACTCCACACAGAAATGCCTACTGACCTACCTGAGACTCAAACCAGCGACCTTCTTGCTGTGAGGCTACAATGCTAACCACTGAGCCACCGTGTCGCCGATATTCTGATGTTCTTTCTTGCAATTAATGTTGTAAACTCATAATTAAGGAAAAAGTCATAATTGCAAGATAAATATTTAATTTTATTTTAAATGCATTTACATTTATCTTTAATAAATGTTTACGTTTAAAGTTTAAAACATTTTAGTTTCATAATAAATGAATGCATTTTGCAGTTTTAATTTTGTGTTCCCACAATTGTGACTTTTCTCTTAAAGGGACAGTTCCCATAAAAATTCAAGTTAGCTTAATTATTTACTCTCCCTCAAGTGATTCCAGACCTTTATGAGTTTCTTTCTTCTGTTGAACACAAAAGAAGATATTTTGAAGAATGCTAAAAACCTGTAACCATTGACTTCCATAGTAGAAAAAACAAATACTATATAAGTCAATGGTTACAGGTTTTGTAAAAATATCTTCTTTTGTGTTCAACAGAAGAAACTCAAAGGTTTGAAACAAGGAACGTGAGTAAATTATGAGCAAATTGATGAATCTTGAACACAAACGAAGATATTTTGAAGGCCTCCATAATCCTAGACCAGGCCGTATCCTGAGCAGATTCTGTGATGATCATGGAGGAGTGGAGAGCATGGAAGACCCCAGTGACAGGCTCCGCATTGATCCTGTGGGCCAGTCTGAACACCCGCCGGTGACCTACTCACACACCTGCTGTTTCTCCACGATGGATGTCCACCGTTCTCCTGCACCTAGACTGCAGCTCTGCACAAAATGTTTGGCCAGAGGAGAAATGGTCGGTCCCAACTAAGCCTGGTTTCTCTCGAGGTTTTTTCCCTTCACTTTCATCAATTGGTGAAGTTTGTTCCTCGACTGTCTCCACTGGCTTACTTGGTTGGGACTTGTGAGCTGCGCATGAATGGATTTGCTCTTCAGTCTTTGGACTTTCAGCAGTGAAAATTAAACCACACTGAACTGAACTAAAATGAACTCTGAAAACTGAACTGACACGCTTTCAATTTACTTGAACTTCTGTGTTCAGCTGCTTTGACGCAATCTACATTGTAAAAGTGCTGGAGGAATATAGATGAATTGCATTTAATTGAATTAAAGAATGCTGTAAACCTGTAACCATTGACTTCCATAATAGGAAAATCAAATACTATGGAAGTCAATGGTTACAGGTTTTCAGGTTCCCATTTTTGGCTGAACTATCCCTTTAATTTAAAGGGGAAAAGTGATTTTAGAATTTTTTTTTTCTCCATCTAGTGGTGTAAACGAGCTTCTCTACTAGGGGTGGGCGATATGACCTAAAATTAATATCACGGTATTTTTCCTCTTTTGAACGGTGACGGTATAATATCATGGTATTACTGTAAATAGCAAAATAATATACATCTCAAGGAAGAACGGACAAAAGAAAGTCTCACTTCTATCACTCTTTAAAAGTTTTGGTTTGGTTCATTGTAAATGCTGAGTCTCGTTATGAGCTGATCTTCATTTCTCTGTGTTGGTGGAATAAAGCAGGCGAGTCAGCCGCACCAATTTATGAGCAGACAGAGCAGGATTCTCATGATGACCACCAGCGCAATTCCGCTCTTTGTATGAGCCGTAGTTTCAGTGTAAACTTAGTAAAGGCGAGTTTCTTTGGCGATGATGTGTACAGTATTAGATTTTATATTTAGCGGACATTTGCGCTGAACACGCGGTGAATGCAACGCATCGAGATTCGGGCACCTTCTCCGAAAACACTTGATTGATCTTAGCTGGTGGATCAACATTTACCTCATGTCATGATCGCTGTCATCTGCGCCATTATTATTATTATAACTTTAGGTGAGGTTTTTAAACCTGTGCACTTTTCACTCTTCAGCCGTTTGCATTTCCTGCAGTAACAGAAGCTCCCTGTTATCTGACAGCGGGAAGCGTTGAGTGACTGACAGCTAATATGAACCAATACAGCAGCAGGGTAGAGCGATTCAGCAAGTTTTTAGAGAAAATCAAATCAGATTGCACTACAACCATTATATTCAGACACACAAATGCTCCCAAATATATTATGAGGGCGCATAGATTACATTTCGGGCGCTCATGCGACCAAAATGGTTGCAGTTTCGAGCCCTGTAGTATAAGGACATGTATTCAGACCACAACTGAACGTTTGAAGAAAATTGAATGCCTTATTATTTAGAATTAGCTATTATTGATGTAAATGCAGCCGTTCAAGGCGCATAATTGATTTATTACGGTATTGACGGTATTAGAAAATCCATGTCGTGGCGCAATGTCACACCGGTGATGACTATGACACCGGTGTACCGCCCACCCCTATTCTCTACATAATAAATGTTCTTTTAAAAACATTAAAAACATACAGGATCTTTTAAAAGCAGTGCATGTTAATGTGTAATGGCTTTTCTATCAGGTTATGATGCAAGAAAGTCCAGTTACAAGAATGACCGGTGGTGTCTCATTCACATATCAGTGTTTATCAATCCCAGTTTGCCCCAATAGCTGTAAAACACATCTGCTTCATATCTGTCAGCAACTATTTCACAGTCAAACTTTACTGCCGTTATAAAAGCACTGAGGTCAGCGATAGATTGTGGACTTTGCAGCCTCCAGCTTTAATATGGCTCTTAAATGGAGCCCAGCGCTGTTTAGATATCGTATATTTATATTATATTGTGTCCTGTTTTCGGTGCATTAGTGTGAAATGAGATTGCATTAGAGGTTGAATGATGTCTCTCGGATGTCAATCCACTTTTCTGCATTTCCTTACTGATCGCCTTGTTTTGACAAGAAAAACTCGGTAGCGTTTCCAGGATGTGATGTTCGTAGAGGTCATCTGCTGTTCATATCTACATGACTGTAATTAGACTTCATTAGGAATGATGGGATACCCCTGGGAGTGCTATATGTTCTGAATGGCATGCTATTTATACCGTTCGAACACACTGCAAATTGGTCTACATATGTGTTGCAAGTGTATTAGAAGTGCTGAAATGAGTTGCAGTCCCACAATGTAGATGCATGTTTATGTTTGTTCCAAACTATATAATATATAGGATATGCTTAATAAAATTTATAGAACAAAAAAGAGTTTAAAATGAGTATAATGACAGTAAAATAACAACCGATCCAATTTAACATAAATAAATTATAAAAACTTATTAAAATAAAGTGCAAAATTAGAAGTGCTAAAATGTAATGCCATCCCACAATGCAGATTATTTATTCTGGTTGCAATTTAATGTAGTGTATATTATATTTTATTTTATTTTATTTTATTTTATTTTATTTTATTTTATTTTATTTTATTTTATTTTATTTTATTTTATTTTATTTTATTATATTTTATTATGAGACGATGCAGTGGCGCAGCAGGTAGTGCTGTCGGCTCATAGCAAGAAGGTCGCTGGTTCGAGCCTCAGCTGGGTCAGATGGCATTTCTGTGTGGACTCTGCATTTCCTCCCTGTGTGGGCGTGGGGCTCCGGTTTCCCCCACAGTCCAAAGACATGCAGTACAGGTGAATTGGGTAGGCCAAATTGTCCGTAGTGAATGAGTGTGTATGGATATTTCCCAGAGATGGGTTGCAGCTGGAAGGGCATTCGCTGTGTAAAACATGTGCTGGATAAGTTGACGGTTCATTCCACTGTGAAAATGAATTTATATTATATTATATTATATTATATTATATTATATTATATTATATTATATTATATTATATTATATTATATTACTATTATATTACTATTATATTATTATATTATATTACTATTATATTACTATTATATTATTATATTATATTACTATTATATTATATTATTCATATTATAATATATTATATTATATTACTATTATATTATTATTATTATATTATATTATATTATATTACTATTATATTAAATTATATTACCAATATATTATCTTACTAATATTATATTATATTACTATTATATTATATAATATTACTATTATATTATATTATATTATTCATATTATATTATATTATATTATATTATATTATATTACTATTATATTATTATATTATATTACTATTATATTACTATTATATTATTATATTATATTACTATTATATTATATTATTCATATTATAATATATTATATTATATTACTATTATATTATTATATTATATTACTATTATATTATATTATTCATATTATAATATATTATATTATATTACTATTATATTATTATTATTATATTATATTATATTATATTACTATTATATTATATTATATTACTAATATATTATCTTACTAATATTATATTATATTACTATTATATTATATAATATTACTATTATATTATATTATATTATTCATATTATATTATATTATATTACTATTATATTATATTACTATTATATTATATTACTATTATATTATATTACTAATATATTATCTTACTAATATTATATTATATTATTATTATATTATATTATATTACTAATATATTATCTTACTAATATTATATTATATTGCTATTATATTATATTGCTATTATATTATATTATCTTACTATTATATTATATTACCATTATATTATATTGCTATTATATTATCTTACTTATATTATTATTATATTACTATTATATTATCTTACTATTGTATTATATTATATTACTATTATATTATATTATATTACTAATATATTATCTTACTAATATTATATTATATTGCTATTATATTATATTACTATTATATTATATTATCTTACTATTATATTATATTACCATTATATTATATTGCTATTATATTATCTTACTTATATTATTATTATATTACTATTATATTATATTACTATTATATTACTATTATATTATCTTACTAATATTATATTATCTTACTATTATATTATATTATATTACTATTATATTACTATTATATTATCTTACTATTATATTATATTATATTACTATTATATTATATTATATTACTAATATATTATCTTACTAATGTTATATTATATTATTATTATATTATATTATATTACTAATATATTATCTTACTAATATTATATTATATTGCTATTATATTATATTACTATTATATTATATTATCTTACTATTATATTATATTACCATTATATTATATTACTATTATATTATCTTACTAATATTATATTATATTACTATTATATTATATTATATTACTATTATATTACTATTATATTATCTTACTATTATATTATATTATATTATTATTATATTATATTATATTACTAATATATTATCTTACTAATATTATATTATATTGCTATTATATTATATTACTATTATATTATATTATCTTACTATTATATTATATTACCATTATATTATATTGCTATTATATTATCTTACTTATATTATTATTATATTACTATTATATTATATTACTATTATATTACTATTATATTATCTTACTAATATTATATTATCTTACTATTATATTATATTATATTACTATTATATTATATTACTATTATATTACTATTATATTATCTTACTATTATATTATCTTACTAATATTATATTATATTATTATTATATTATATTACCATTGTATTATATTATATTATATTATATTATATTATATTATATTATATTACTATTATATTATCTTACTATTATATTATCTTACTAATATTATATTATATTATTATTATATTATATTACTATTATATTATATTATATTATATTACTATTATATTATCTTACTATTATATTATCTTACTAATATTATATTATATTATTATTATTATATTATATTACCATTGTATTATATTATATTATATTATATTATATTATTATTATATTATATTACTATTATATTATATTATATTATATTACTATTATATTATCTTACTATTATATTATCTTACTAATATTATATTATATTATTTTTATTATATTATATTATATTACTATTATATTATCTTACTATTATATTATCTTACTAATATTATATTATATTATTATTATATTATATTACTATTATATTATATTATATTACTATTATATTATCTTACTAATAGTATATTATATTATTTTTATTATATTATATTATATTACTATTATATTATCTTACTAATATTATATTATATTATTTTTATTATATTATATTATCTTACTATTATATTATATTATATTACTATTATATTATATTACTATTATATTATCTTACTAATATTATATTATTATTATATTATATTACTATTATATTATATTATATTACTATTATATTATCTTACTAATATTATATTATATTACTATTATATTATATTACTATTATATTATATTACTATTATATTATATTACTATTATATTATATTACTATTATATTATATTACTATTATATTATATTACTAATATTATATTATATTATTTTTATTATATTATATTATATTATATTATATAATATTACTATTATATTATCTTACTATTATATTATATTATATTACTATTATATTATATTACTATTATATTATATTACTATTATATTATATTATATTACTATTATATTATATTACTATTATATTATCTTACTATTATATTATATTATATTACTATTATATTATATTACTATTATATTATATTACTATTATATTATATTACTAATATTATATTATATTATTTTTATTATATTATATTATATTATATTATATTATATTACTATTATATTATCTTACTATTATATTATATTATATTACTATTATATTATATTACTATTATATTATATTACTATTATATTATATTACTATTATATTATATTACTATTATATTATATTACTATTATATTCTATTATATTCTATTATATTACTATTAAAAATAACTATTTAAAATAATAGATAGACATGTATCCCTTTTGTGGTGCTTATTCAGAAAGCACAATAAAATAAACAAAAGAGAAAAACAAATCAAAGTAAATAAAAATGGCAAAAAATACACAATACAATAAAAATGAGGTTAAAATATGAAATAAATATGAATTAAATACAAACAAGTAAATATGGATTTTATTAAATCGATCCAATATAATTATAAATATTAAAAAAATTATACAAAAAATAATGAAACAGATTTCAACTAAATCAATATCTAACTGCATTAGTTTTGTTATGATTTTTAAAAAATGTTATTTTTCTCAGGTTTACTTTAAAAAAAACATTTGAAATGTAAACAAACAAACAAACCAACTTTTAATCTTGTGTATTTGTGTTAATTTTAGAAGACATGATTAATTTCCTTCTGTACATTCATCTGTTTTGATGAGTTTCTACTGAGTGACAGATGAATAAGTTTGACTGTACTTTGTTTTACTCCCTTGTAAAAAAGCTGATGAGGTTTATTTTGCGGTCTTAACTCGATATCATTATATTCATTATGGATATTTAGCATGGTCTCTCCATCTGTCCATAAGCCATTAGAGCTGTTTCAGTCATTATACTCACTCACTCACTGAGGATTGTGGTAGTGAACTAGTGCACAGACTAGTGGTGGATATCTGCAATTGACCACAAGACACCAAATAGTGTTGACATTTTATTTTAATAAATGTTAGCAAGTGCACACCATGAGGTTTAATGACAGTTAGTTTGTGCTTATTGTAAGCAATGGAATGTACAAGAAAAGGATTAAACACATTCATGAACAGCTGCCCTGGTGAATTTCTGTAAAACATTGTCTTCATCTGTCAGCTCATGCCGTGTCTTCAGGTTTATTGGCAGTAAAGGTCATAATTCATTCGGGCAGCCAGTTTAGTTCCAGCTAGTTTGGCTTGGTAGAGCTCATCCATCTGTTTACTCTGAGCATCAGAGAAATGATTCTTCCAGTCGCCCACCTCGCCTGTTCAAGACAAAACACAAAACATATGACTGATGAAGCACAAAAAGAAATCCTTTATTATAAACCATGCCATGCAAACACAATGAAAATAAGAGGTTGTTTGATTGATTGATTGATTGATTGATTGATTGATTGATTGATTGACAGTTTGTGTGATTGACAGCTTGACTGATTGAAAGCGGAAGTGATTGAAAGTTTGTGTGATTGACAGCTTGTGTGATTGACAGATTGTGGGATTGACAGCTTGTGTGATTGACAGCTTGTGTGATTGACAGCTTGTGTGATTGACAGATTGTGTGATTGACAGATTGTGTGATTGACAGCTTGTGTGATTGACAATTTGTGTGATTGACAGCTTGTGTGAATGACAGCTTGAGTGATTGAAAGCTTGTGTGATTGACAGTTTGTGTGATTGACAGCTTGAGTGACTGAAAGCTTGTGTGATTGACAGCTTGTGTGATTGACAGCTTGTGTGATTGACAGCTTGTGTGATTGACAGTTTAAGTGATTGATAGTTTGTGTGATTGACAGCTTGTGTGATTGACAGATTGTGTGATTGACAGCTTGTGTGATTGACAGATTGTGTGATTGACAGCTTGTGTGATTGACAGTTTGTGTGATTGACAGTTTGTGTGATTGACAGCTTGTGTGATTGACAGCTTGTGTGATTGACAGCTTGTGTGATTGACAGCTTGTGTGATTGACAGTTTGTGTGATTGACAGCTTGTGTGAATGACAGCTTGAGTGATTGAAAGCTTGTGTGATTGACAGTTTGTGTGATTGACAGCTTGAGTGACTGAAAGCTTGTGTGATTGACAGCTTGTGTGATTGACAGCTTGTGTGATTGACAGCTTGTGTGATTGACAGATTGTGTGATTGACAGTTTGTGTGATTGACAGCTTGTGTGATTGACAGCTTGTGTGATTGACAGATTGTGTGATTGACAGCTTGTGTGATTGACAGATTGTGTGATTGACAGCTTGTGTGATTGACAGCTTGTGTGATTGACAGCTTGTGTGATTGACAGCTTGTGTGATTGACAGCTTAAGTGATTGAAAGCTGAAGTGATTGACAGCTTAAGTGATTGACAGTTTGTGTGATTGACAGCTTGTGTGATTGACAGTTTGTGTGATTGACAGCTTAAGTGATTGACAGCTTGTGTGATTGACAGCTTAAGTGATTGAAAGCTGAAGTGATTGACAGCTTGTGTGATTGACAGCTTGTGTGATTGACAGCTTAAGTGATTGACAGCTTGTGTGATTGACAGCTTGTGTGATTGACAGCTTGTGTGAGTGACAGCTTGTGTGATTGACAGCTTAAGTGATTGAAAGCTGAAGTGATTGACAGCTTGTGTGATTGACAGCTTGTGTGATTGACAGTTTGTGTGATTGACAGAGTGAGTGACAGCTTGTGTGATTGACAGCTAGTGTAATTGACATCTTCAGTGATTAACAGCTTGACTGACAGCGTGATTGACAGCTAGAGTGATTGACACCTTCAGTGATTGGCAGTGATTGACAGCTTGCATGATTGACAGCTTGTGTAATTGACAGTTTGAGTGATCGACAGCTTCAAGTTTTGGCTGTTTGAGTGAGTGACAGTGTCAGTGATTGACACCTTGAGTGATTGACAGCTTGTGTGGTTGACTTTTGTGGGTGAGGTTTTGCATCATGAACGGATCTTTTACCTTTTCTGAAAAAGATGCTGCCGAAATTGCCATGGGATTTCTGCGAGTTCTCCACCATAGCGCTAAAGGTGCTCTGTCCGGCGATGCTGCTGACCTGCTCATCTGTCAGAGGAAGACTGAAGAACTCAGAGATCTTCTTCACTCCTTCTGGAAGATTCTGGAGGAGCAGCAGAAATGTGTTTAAAGCTCAAAAGATGCACATTCACTGTAAAAATAAAAGTTTTAAATGACATTTTTTTTAAAAAGGAAGCTATGGTTTGCCAGAATTATACTATAATAAATAGGGTTGAAGACTTAAATGTAAATGTTTTATGCTAATATACCATGTTTCAGTAATTGATAGTGTTATACATCAATGTTTTGAAGTACTAACATCTACACATTGTGCTTTTGTTACACAGACAAAAACACAACCATAATCATGTGGTGTTGAGAAAGTCATATAATGAACTAAAGCTCATCAAACAACTATTTCCACAAGTAGAGAAACACACTGATATATAGAAGAGGCTTCATGTCATTCACACAGATATAATATAAATTGATATAAATTTATATAATCTAGTTCCAAATTAACAATAATCTATGACTGTAAAGTTACAATCTTTGGTTTTTAATTCTATCATTTCCTTCAAAATTCTTGCAGCTAGGGTGTGAGAGACATTAAAACCTCTTGCTTCCTGAGCACTGGCTAAGCTAAAGTGATGCAAATGCTAAAGGTAGAGTCCCAACGACTGTGCCTTTGCCTTTCTGGATCCATTCAGACCAAAGAAACTATTTTGTTGATTTAAACTTTGGCCTGATTTCACTGAGGGGTACGATACGGATTGGTGCGGTACGCTTTTATGGGCGTTTCCACTGTCAAAAGGTACCTAAAATTGAACCGTATCGTACCACTTTTTGCGTACCCTTTACAAAAAGTACCTAGCACAACAAAAGGATACCAAAAGGTGGAGCTAGACGCGCAGCTGAACACTATTGGTTTACAGAGATACGTCACTCGCTCGTAGAACAAGCCAGGAGAATGAAAAAAAAAGAAGCGCCATTTTTAAATACACAGCCGAGACAGTACACTGTAATAATATATACATATAATAACAAGCCGTGGTTAACCAAATCTTGTCGTCGTCTTGCTGAACAGCAACAAAGCCCAGAAGAAGAGCAGATTCTTCCATGTGGCTCGTAGTTTTTTACAGGGCCGTCCAAAGGTCGAGCGGTTTCGCTTTCTCACTTGCGCTCTCCGTGCGTCTATATTTGAAATAACGAACTTCTTGAGCTGATAATAATAACGTGCGCGTGATTATTGAAGTGCTTCTAACATCCGACCCTTTCAGAAACAGACAAACGCGAGACTGACCGCACGAAAAACAAAGGAGCAAATGATTCTTTCAGCAACCTAAAACCTGAACAAACTGCCATGTTTAACTATTATCTTCACCTTCTGGACTATTATGAACTGGGAATGACTGAATGACTCTAACAGAGGCTACATGTGCTGGTGAAGATTAACGATACAGATGAGAGGTTTTCACTGACTGTGGGTTATATATTGCGTGTTGTTTTTGAACCCAAATAAGGACTAAATGTCTGCTGTGTGTAAGTTATCTGTGGTTGGTAACATATCAGAGACTGTTAGGGGGCTGTATGTGTTCCTATATGCTGCATTTATTTATTTATTTTATATAATCGCAGACTTTACAGTCGGCTATTTCATTGATCTGCAGATATAATGAAGTCATGCTCATAGAAAGGTTAATAATGAACATTTCAACACAAGTATTTATGTATATGAAGCATCTGTTTTGTGAGAAGAGCTTCTCATATGTTATGTGAATGACCCGTACAGCTTTACTTTGACATTTTCTCGAGCAAGAATGACATCGACTGAAACTTTGTCATACACCATGCCCACCAAAAGAGGTTGGTACCCTAATAGCTGTGGAAACGCAAGCCTGATAAAGGTGACCCGACTTGTGTGGTTAGTGGCTGGGCAGGTTCTTTCACCTATCTACTTCATTTGCATGCTTTGTTAGCCATCTCCACCTTTAGCCACTGCTCCCTCCTAAAAACATTATAATAGACAGGATGACTCTGTCCCAAAGTAGACTTGTTTCAGACTTGTTTTAGACTTGAGAGTTGCTAGACTTGTGTTAGTGATGTGGACTTCTTGAAGATTGAAACAACCAACAGCTAAGCCTGGTCAGTACTTGGATAGGAGACCACATGGAAAAACTAGGTTGCTGTCGGAAGTGATACTAGTAAATCCAGCAGGGGGCGCTCAACCTGTGGGCTGTGAGTCTTAATGCCCCAGTAAAGTGAAGCGGACACGAAATTGTCAGAGAGCGCCGTCTTTAGGATGAGTCTTTAAACCGAGATCCTGACCTTGTCATTAAAAATCCCCTGGCACTTCTTGTAAAGAGTAGGGGTGTGTCCGTGCCAGTGGTGTAGTGGTTAGTGCATCGACGCAAGCACTCCGATGCTCACGGCAACCCAAGTTCAATTTCACCTCGCGGTCCTGTGCCGGTCCTTCCCCTCTCTCTGCTCCCCATGCTTTCCTGTCAACTCTCTCTATTTTTTGAGGGGGTGAAAACCCCCCAAAAAATAACTTAAAAAAAAAAGAGTAGGGGTGTAACCTCAGTGTCCTGGCCAAATGCCTGCGTACCCATCATGGTCTCCCAATCATCACCATCCACTGAACTGGCTCTATCACTGTCTCCCCACTCCCCCTATAGCTGGTGTGTGGTGAATCACTGGCGCATTTTTCCTATGGCTCCTGTCGTATCATCCAAGTGGAGCTGCACACTGGTGGTGGTGTGGAGAGACCCCCCTCATGATTATGAAGTGCTTTGGATGTATGGCCATACATGATAAAACGAGCTGTATTACATTACATTACATTTCAAAGAATTCTGCTTGAAACGAGTCTCCTGGACTGGGTTCTCATTTTTCCAACACACATGACACTAAAGTAATGCAGTAAACATTATTCATCAAAATTAGATGTAACCTTAAACTCTAATGTACGTAACTGATGAGAAAACAAAACAAAAAACATTAAAAATGGACTGTCATGCAGGAAATTTTGAGAAAGCCAATTTACTGAATGGTTATTCAGCTTATGTATTATTGAAACTTACTGTTAACCAGGCTACAGATATTTATTATAGCATTTGAACTTTTTTGTACTGTCAGCAAGAAGCATTTGTTTATTAGACTAATAGATTAGATTAGATTCAACTTTATTGTCATTACACATGTACAAGTACAAGGCAACGAAATGCAGTTTAGGTCTAACCAGCAGTGCAATAGCAGCAAGTGCAGGATACAGGTATAAGTTATAAAGTGCAGTTATAGAAAAACTATGGTGATATTTACAGATGGATGTACTATCAACATTATATACAGGTTGTATTAGCTATGAACAGAGGTTTACAATAAATAAATATATGTACAGGATGCTATTAGTAATCAGAAGTGTGCAGATAGATAAACATAACTACAAATGTCCATGTGCAGTGGGTATGTACAGTTCAAATAAATGAATATGCAATGAATATGTGCAAACTTTAAATGTGCAAATGTTAAATAGTGCAGTGATTGTGAGGAGTATAAGTTAGAGGAGTGTGTGTGGGGGGGGGGGATGTATTGGGGGGGCAAAAGAGTCAGTGAGGTGCAGAGTTCAAAAGGGACTAATAAACTTACTGCGCAAGACTAATGACATTACAGACAATTAAAGTACCTGTTTGAGATCCTCATACATCACGATCATCACATTCGGGTCGTCTATACGCTTCTCCCAGGCGAGAGCGTGATCAAAATAAGAGCCCCAGCTAACTGAGAAACAGACATGCATAACCGACATTTGAATATATTAATCAAAGTAATATTGATTGGTCATAGCTCGTAGTTCAGCGTTTTTCTCACCATCACCAGTCATGAAGTCAGAGAAGAACTTGTCCCAGGACTCGGCGTTGGGCAGAAGTGGGTTTTTGTTCATGAAATGGTAATATGAGACAAGTGTGTCTTTCGGGTTTCTGAACACCACCAGAATCTGAGGAGATTAGAGTTATATTATATTTACTTTTTCAAAATTATATAACAAATGTGCAATGAATATTTAAATATAATGAATATGAAAGTTTAGCTTTTTAATGGAGTGTCCTATGCTCAGTAAATATCATCAATATTGTGTAATATGTTTATTATTTAAAATATCTGTTTTCTATTTGAATATTTTCATTTATTGATTTTATTTTCAGCTTAGTCCCATTATTAATCTGTGGTCGCCACAGCGGAATGAACCACCAACTTATCCAGTAAATGTTTTACACAGCGAATGCCCATCACTGGGAAACACCCATACACACTCATTTAACCGCAGCGCCTGGAGGAAACCCACGCCAACACGGGGAGAACATGCAAACTCCACACAGAAATGCCAACTGACCCAGCTAAGGCTCAAACCAGTGACCTTGCTGTGAGCGATTGTGCTACCCACTGCGCCACCGTGACGCCCTATTTGAATATTTTGTAAAATGTCATTTATTTATGTGATTTAAATTAGATCGTGTCGCAATGATGATGTCAGGCTGGTGTGGTTATATGACGGGAAAATGTTACGATATTATTGTATAGTCTGATTAGTCCCCTGTTTCATTCTGTTAGCAGCGGTGCGCGCAGTTGTCATGGAGACATGCACGCTCACAGTCACAGCAGAAGCTGAACTTTTTCCACTGTGTGTAAAGTGACTACATTTGGTCCAGCAAACTTCATAACTGTCAAATGTTCTCCACCTAAATACACAATACAGACTCACAGTAACATAAGGCGGTACTTTTCTGACGATGTGTAAACATTCATTCATTCATTCATTTTCGGCTAAGTCCCTTAACTAATCTGGGGTCGCCACAGTGAAATGAACCGTTAACTTATCCAGCATATGTTTTACGCAGCGAATGCCCTTCCAGCTGCAACCCATCACTGGGAAACATCCATACACTCTCATTCACACACATACACTACGGACAATTTAGCTTACCCAATTCACCGATAGCTTACTGTTTGGACTGTGGGGGAAACCGGAAAACCCGGAGGAAACCCACACCAACACGGGGAGAACATGCAAACTTCACACAGATATGCCTACTGACCCAGTCAGCATACCTGCCAACGTTTGTCTCAGAAAATCCGGGAGACCGAAGGGGGGGGGGGGGTTTTAATAATAATGCTAATAATGCTTATAATTTTGAACTTAAAATGGTTTTCAAAAATTTAAGAACTGCTTTTATTCTAGCCGAAATAAAACAAATAAGACTTTCTCCAGAAGAAAAAATATTATCAGACATACTGTGAACATTTCCTTGCTCTGTTCAACATCATTTGGGAAATATTTAAAATAAAATATCAAAGGGGGTTTAATAATTCTGACTTCAACTGTATGGATATATTTGAACATTTGTATCACATCACTCATTTATTGGAAGCTAATAAAAACATTTACAATATTTTGATAATTCTGATAGACTGAACAGCCCTAACAGAAAGGCTAATTTCTTTCGTAATTTCTTTAAAAAAATAAAGAGAAAACTTTATAACTTTAATTTTTTTTAACTTGTGATGGTGTGTGCATGTGTGATGTGTTTAGTACTTGCAGATCTTGTATAATCTTTATGTAGCGTCACATGATTTGATCTCATAGATGTGACTCAAAGTTCAATCTCCTTGTTACTGACCTTTGGTTTCTTAGTAAAGAAAGTAGCAGGCATGTTGTCAGGGTGCAGATGAGTTCCCAGAAGCCTCCGTGGAGGCATTTCTGCCAGTTTCTGTAAAACAAACAGTGCGGAACTGTATTATTACACGTGCTGTGATGTTTTTTGTGTGTTCAGGGTAAATATTCCCAGATTGCTAGGTGCTTTGTGCTGTTATTGACCTCTTGAACATCTGGAGGTAGAAACTCGACCAGAGGAGGCCTTTCAGGAGGTTTCTCATCTTTACCAGTGGAAGCGTTCATGATTTTACGCAAGACCGCCACCATCCAGTTAAACCCTGTTGGAAATCAATCACAAACACATTTACTGTAGCTTAATAAAATAAGATCTCTCAAATCTCTCAAAATGTGCATGCATTTATATATTGCAAGAGGAATATGGAGCCCAGGGTCATTGAAAAATGCGTGCCTCAGCTTACTGACCATGGCAGAAAAGTTATACAGCTATAGACACTTTCTTATTTATGTCCCTGTAAATATCATTAGTGCAGGGCTTGAAATTGTGACCGTTTTGGTCCCATATGCGCCCAAAATTTGGTCTATGCGACCTCAAAATATATTTGGGAGCATTTGTGCGAGTGCATAAAATTGTTGCCGTGTGACCAGTTTTCACTGCAAAATGTTCACCGCATGTGTAGATTTAGGAGGCATTCACTCAATGTATATTTGCATCTGAATTGTGAAATGCAGCGCTTAGTAATGGTTTAAAACAGTTGTCATGTCAACTTGCTGCAGTAAAGAAATCCTGCAATGCTTGCCCCGCCTTCAAGCTCTTCTGATTGGCCCACTGCTCTAGAACAGAACACGAATGGATTGGTTAATATCAGCTGTCAATCCCTCAGTTCAGATGACAGAGAGCTACAGCCATGAAAATATAAAGGTCTGGATATGAGAGAATGAAAACAACACTGACAGATTTAGTTTTAGAAACCACCTAAAGTTACAAATAATGGCACATCTGATTAGGGATCATGTGGTGAATGTTAATCCACTATTTACAATTTTCAAAGAGTGGATAAAAGACTTCCAGTGGTTAAAGTCTGCTATGAAAATGACTAAAGCATTCACTGTAAAGTCTGTGGGATGGAGTTTTCAGGTAACAGTGTTTGCCACATCTACACATTTTAAGCACGAGATGTTCTAACGCTATTTAATCCTTCATTTAATCATCACGATGTTGTTAGTCGTGCGACTGACACTGCGTTCACTATCGCAAAAGGGCTTGCGTTCTCTGAGATTAAACTAATATTGCAGCTCATGAAAAGACCCTTAATGCTATTAAGATGACGAATGCAAATAATAAGTTATATGTCAATAGTGTCTGTGCAGTATCAGACACCACCTGTAAGAACAGCACAGTTATTATCGTTAACTCAGTTCATCTCATTCATGTCAAGCAGTGTGTGCAGGGCCAGTTTTGTTTGTTAGATGTTTGTCATTAGTGTTGATTTCAAATGCAATAAATCAGTTAATATAAAGTGTGTAGTAACGCTGCTCATAATTTTTGGTGGGTCTGGTGTGCCAAAATTTTTGAAGTTAGGAGCACCGGTGCTACCAAGAAAAAAGGTTAATTTCAAGCTCTGTAGTGTGAAAAGGAATGCAAGCTGTTGGCCCTGAAGCCAAATAGAAAGTGCAGTCAATTTATGTTTAATGACGTTTTTGAAATTTCACTAAAATTTAGACTGAAACACATATTTCCAATGAGCCCGTGTTGGGGAAATAACAAGGTTGTTGTTGAATTCTTTTGAATTCGCACAGGGTTTTACTCAGAAATCATGATTAAAGCCTAAAATCATGAAATAAACTGCGACGCTTTCTTTGTAAGTTTTTTTAAAGTTATTCTTGTTTAAGATTTAAATGTAAATTGGTTAAAAAAAACTAGAGAAAGTGTTTGATTGTGATGAATGCCCAGAATTGCGTCACTCTTTTGTGTCCAGTATTGCTGTGTGTGTGAGTTGTGTTGACTGAGCTTGACTTGACAATTCTGTAAGATTTGCAAACGTCATGCATTCCGATGCGGAGTCTGTGTTTTTGTTGATTGATTTCTATTTTTTTTTATGTGTCTTGCGATGCAAGTTTTGCTTTACAGTTCAAATGTAAACAAAGTTCTTAAATTGTTGCGCAGAATTCAGTTTTTGGGCACAAACTGCAACACCACGTTATTTAAATTGTCAAATTCAATGCAAATGTATGTAATCACCAATGTTCAGCAAGGCTATTACCCCCTTCATCACATGTAGCGTCAGCATCAACACTTCCCATTCACTTTGAATAAGTGACGTCAGGCATTGCCGAATTGCATTGTGGATCCGTCGGGGCCACTTCACTGACGTTGCTTGCTGCAGAAGTTGGGAATTTCTCAACTTTAAGCGCCAACAGACGCATCAGCCAATCAGATTGCTTTATGCAAATACCCCAGCTCAGACAGTAGCCGATTGAGGACTGATTTCATTGCCTGATGCTGCTATGACAATCGCGTCAGCCCCAACTTCAGACACGCCCACCGTCAAGTATTGACACTGAAGCCCTGTGTGAATGCACGGTTCTAGTTAACCAGGAGGGGTTGTTTCCACAGCACGGCTTTCCACTAAAAACTAGTTATTGTGCACGTTTTAGTCATTCAGTTACATGACAACAGTGCTAGTGGACCTAAAAATCCAACTAACTTTTCAAGATTTGACCAAAAAGTGACCAAAACTAGAATAAAAATGGAAAAAATAAAAACTAATTCACTCACGAACACACTAACACACACTCGCTTGCACAAATACACACTCATTTACATGCATACAAATGCAGAGTCACACTCACACAGGTATGCACACTCACTATCTGTCTGACTGATGAGATACACACATGAGCACCCACACACACTCTTACATGATAACACACACTCACACAAATACACACTCTCTTACTCTCATACTGACACATACACAAACACACACACACTATCTCAAACGAAAAATGCAAAGTCACACCCTCTCAGACAGAGACTGACACTCACACACACACAGCTAGTTTTCCTGAAAAGCTGGTTTTGGCAGAGGTGAAGGGTAGAGTTCATCTGTAGTCAGTTCATGGAGCTCAGCTTCTGTTCTGACTGAACTCAATGTCCAGCTCTGTGCTCTTTACATTAGAACAGCTCAGACTAGTTTCAAAACTGCTTTATTTGTGTTATTATATCAGACCCCCAAGTTTTTTTTCGATTCCGCGATCGCTGAATGCAACGCAAAATCAACAAAAAGTCACAAATACTTGCGATCCTGCAAAATTCTTAATTTAAATGCAAAATAATGGCAAAAAATTTTAAATAATCTCATAAAAAATCACATTCCAAACCATATAATCAAATTTTATTTATTTCAGTTTGCAATTAATTGTTTTACATGACTTGTAGAAGTTGCATACGCAGGGCACGTGAGGTATTTGAATGTCTCGCAAGAAATTACGTGTCACCTGCACCCTCACAATCATTACATTACGTGAAGTTTATGAATTAATTTCGAAATTTATTTGGAGAGGAGCACGTGATATGATTGAGCACGACTGGCCGCTCATCTGTAATCAGTAATAATCCAATCAGAGTGATCCTAGTTTACTATAAATGGATCATTTTCTTCCTACTGCTCTATTTTCGTTTGGAAGAATCCCCCCTTCCACCCCATCTCCTCCTTTTCCTCCCTTTTCTAAAGGGGGAGCTCTCGAGACCTACCTGATCTCGGATCTCCTGATATGCTTATTGACTGGGCGGGAGCCCTGGGCTCAAATATCTCAGAGCTCAGGGTTCTCTCCCGGGACAGCATGCCAAACCTGCTTTAAACGCCAAGCATATCTAAGTGGGAACTCTTGAAATGGAACGGGGGGTTTTATTCCTGTAATAAATATGGCTGCCAAGCCAACAGTTTGAGGATCTTAATGGTTTATTTCTTCATATATGTTGTTTACATGAAGAAATCTGTTACAAGTTAAGCAAAGATTCTGATAAACAATCATATGTTGTATTTAAATAGTTTCTTTGTCTTGAATTTACATTAATTTTTCATTTGAATAGCCAAAGTTTTAGTGGTTTAATTGCGATTTAATCGCAAAAAAGTGTGATTAATTAGTTAATTCTCTTAAATCGATGACAGCACTAGTGAATACACTGTCTTGCATATATTCAGTTCAGCGCACCAATTTACACAAGTGTTTGACTGCGATGAATGCCCAGAATTGCGTCTCTCTTTTGTGTCCAGTATTGCAGTGTGTGTGAGTTGTGTTGACTGAGCATGACTTGACAATTATGAAAGAATTGCATTTTTGTCCTGCATTACAAAGCCTCAGATTTCAAGAGTCAGTTCATTGATGGAAAGTAGTCGATTCAGATTTGCATTAAAGGCAGAATGTGTGACTTTCAGTTGTCATGCAGGGACGTTTACAAGAGAAATGCTGTAACAAAAGAGTGTTACGCAACTAACTGATATGTAACCTGAGTCCACTGCCAGCCTCGGCCAGCAGTTACACACACAGCCACATCTTACACACTGCTTTACTCACCACATTTGGGATACGCAACCAGAATGAGATCATCCTCTCTGGCCTGTAGGTCTTTTAGTTTGTCCATGGTCTCTGGAGGACTGAGAACAGTTGAGTACAGGATCCCGTCCCGTCTGTAGAGCTTGTCTTCATCTTTCATCTCTGCCGCTTTCTCCATTCTGGACTTCATGTCGTTCATGTTGGCGGGTGATTGTAGTTTCTGTGTGTTCATATTTGCAGATGAACACTCGCAAGAACAAATACACACACACACACACACACACAGAGTATTTATGCTGTAGTTGAGGAAGGAGTGTGTTGTAGATCCGCCCACTTTCACAGGCTCGCGTGAGAATGATCTATTTCCTGAGGGGCCCAGAGTTAACACACACACACACACTCGCCCTCGCTCTCTCTCTCTCTCTCTCTCTCTCTCTCTCTCTCTCTCTCTCACACACACACACAAACTCGCACACACAGACTGACACATTAACACACACACTTACTCTTTTCTCTTTCTTACAAACACACACATTCTCACATATTCACACACTAACACACACTCACTTACCCGTACACACACATTACCACACACTTACACATTACACATTACACATTTTGGCAGAGGTGAAGGGTAGAGTTCATCTGTAGTCAGTTCATGGAGCTCAGCTTCTGTTCTGACTGAACTCAATGTCCAGCTCTGTGCTCTTTACATTAGAACAGCTCAGACTAGTTTCATTGGGTGTTTTCACACCTGCCTTATTTAGTTCGGTTGAATCACGCTAGAGTTCGTTTTCCCTCTTGGTGCGGTTCATCTGGGCAGGTGTGACTGCAGCAATTGCACTCGAGTGCACACCAAAAGTGGACCAAAAAAAGTGTATCGAGACCTACTTGAAGAGGTGGTCTCAGTACGCTTTCGAACGAACCCTGAAGCGCTTCGTTTGTGGTGAGAACATGATCCGAACTAAAACAGACCCAACTGCAAAACAAATAGTGCACCTTAGACTAATCCAGCTGCCGTAGTCCGAGGTGCTGTCTCATTTTATGGGGTGTGGAGGAAAAATACTTGTTGACCGCGCTTTACCAACCGTTTTAAACAGAAAAGCATTACCTGATGGATCGTTAATAATATTTCCGGAAGATGACCATGTCGCAGTTTAGCTGAATTAATTCACTCCTGGGGCGGTACGGTGGTGCAGTGCGTAGCATAATCGCCTCACAGCAAGAAGGTCGCTGGTTCAAGTCCCGGCTGGATCAGCTGGCAATTCTGTGTGGACTTTGCATGTTCTCCCCGTGTTGGCGTAGGTTTCCTCCGGGTGCTCCGGTTTCCCCTAAAAGTCCAAACACATGTGGATGAATTGCGTAAGCTAAACTGTCCTTAGTGGATGTGTATGAATGTTTCCCAGTGATGGGTTGCAGGTGGAAGGGCATCCGCTGTGTAAAACATATGCTGGATAAGTTGGCGGTTCATTCCGCTGTGGCGAACCCTGATTAATAAAGGGACTAATAATGCGAAAAGAAAATGAAAGATTAATTCACGCCTCCTGTTAACGCCTTCACAAATGCATTAAAACTTTGTTTTCCAGCTGCAGCTGCGCTTCATTCTCGAAATGTATAGTTTGTCTAAAGTCTTGTATACAAACTATATAGTATACTGTGACCAGAGATACAATCAGCCAGTGCAGCGACATTTTGTGTCTGCCGGTTTGTTTACTTGCAGGAGTTCCATTGGCATTGACATATGTTAATTCTGACCAATAGAAAAGCAGTTTATGGTATTACGTTCAATAACATCTGGCCAATGAGTGATGTGGATTTTGTCACATGACAGCATTTTGGTTCTTCTCAACTGGTTCGGACCAAAGTAATCAGTGTGGTGTGAGAAGGACCCAAAACCACAGTGAAATGCTACAATGTATCATTTGTTGCCCTTAGTCTGGACTAAATGAACCGAACCACTGATGTGAAAGCACCCTTTATTTGTGTTACGGACTCTTTTCACAAGACTGTTATGACGCGTTTAACGTTCATCATAATCTTAAATCCTTGAAAGTTTTTAATATTTAGATTTTTTTTAAAAGGTGCATTAATGTGTGTATTATATCGTCTTTGCGTCAAATGACAAAAAACAAATGAGCGCTTATGCGAGGTGTTTCTAATGCAGTGTGTATGTGGACAGGACAGTAAATCTGACTTTATTCTCTCTTCTGGCTGCCGTGATCAGTCTTCTGAAAGTGTTGCTATCCTCCATCCTGGAGTTTTTCTGTTGTTATTTCAGCAAATAGGATTGTAGAATAAGGATTTGTTGTACCAGGGGCAGCACGGTGGCGCAGTGGGTAACAATGCGCACACAACCCGGGTGCTCAGGTTTCCCCCACAAGCCCAAAGACATGTGCTATACGCTTATTTCACGCGGCTGCCATTTTGAAACACGAACGCGTGGTTGCGGTGGGAAGAAACCCGGAAGTATAGCATCAGCACTGTAAACATTGCAGTAACATGCTGTGGACTACAAGCCTCTAGTTGTTGCCGAGAATTCAAAATGCAGAAATGGTATAAACATCACTTTAATATCACTCAGTTTAGTTTAATTTAAACAATTAAAAGCATATTAGGCATCAAACAGCATCACAATCTCTTTAGGAGTAAAATGCTCAAGTGTCCTCCTAGGTTTCAGTTCATGGCAGCAGGTAAACACCATGATGATGCTTTCCTGCTTCAGTCCATGTAACCCGCTGAGCGATAAAACACTGCAGTCCTCTGTAGCACACCCTCGTGTTGTCCCGGTACTGAAGTTTTAAAAACGTCCAATTCCCGCTGACATTTAAGCGCCGCTGAGCGACTAACATTTAACTGATAAGCCATGAAGGTCATCAGCTCACCGCTCAGCACCGAGTGCAAACACAGATACACGGACACTGGAGCGTTTAAAGCCGTGAAGATCAGTCGATTCATCAGCGGATCGCTCGTCTGTGTTTGTGCTCATCAGTGAAGTGTGGTGAACTGATGACCTTCTCGGCCAATCACAGTCATTTCTGTAGAGCACGTAAACACAGTGGCAAATCAGCGCTGTTTAAGAACGCCATCAACAGTGCTTAAATGTTAACGGGGAATGGACTTTTTAAAATTTCAGTACCAAAATTTAGTATCGTGACATGTCTAATATAGTAAAAGAATCAGTTCATTAACTTGAGTTTAATGAATGGCATATAAAATGTGTTTTTGGGAAAGAAAACATTCGCTAACTAGTACCATTTCTCTTAGCTAAGCTGTAAATGAGGTCCAGTATCCCTTTTTATTTTCACCATTCATTCAGAATGGACCTTTGAGTCACTCGAAAGGCGGTGAAAATATAAATTTGTGTCGACAGCCAGCTACACAACATTCCTGTGTGACTCGGGCGATACTTACGGGTTTCTTCCCACCATAGCCTCGATTTCGCAATTTAAAATGGCAGCCGCATGAAATCAGTCCATAGGTGAAATGGATAGGCTAAATTCTCCATAGTGTATGTGTGTAAATGAGAGTGTATGGATGTTTCCCAGTGATGGGTTGCAGCCGGAAGGGCATCCGCTACGTAAAACATATGCTGTATAAGTTGGCGGTTCATTCCGCTGTGGCGACCCCAGAATAATAAAGGGACTAAGCTGAAAAGAAAATGAAAGAATGAATGAATGTACTCTCCTATTCACTGCGCTCTGAGTTTACCAACCATGATGCCTTCCGCTACAGAGAAACACGGAAATGTGAAAAGAGTCTCTTATATGCTGGTACTAATTATGATGCGATTTACACTAGAGAAGTTTGGGCTCAGCAGGATTTTTAAATGTTATTAAATAAGCTTCTCCTGCTCAACAAGGCTGCATTTATTTAATCAAAAATACAGTACACATTGTAAAATTGTGAAATGTTACTGCACTATAAAATAACTGTTCAAAAGTAGATTATAATTTAATATAATAATTTATTCCAGTGATTTTTAATGATGAATTTTCAGCTTCATTACTCCAGTCACATGATCCGGATTTTTACAAAGTAGAATAAATCTGAAATGTTTATCACAATATCGTATTCACTGGTGATTAAAGGTTTTGCATAAGTTTAGTACAGTACGTCATTGTGTTTAATCCTCAGTTTGTTTAACATTACTTGTTTATGAAATTTGTGAAACCTCAATTCCAGGTTTGATCAATCCCACTCAGTAACAAAACAAACACAAAAGGTGCGTTCGACATGAAGCACAGCTGCAGCCGGTGATCGAGAATAGCCAAGCGCAGGCGGGGGGTGGAGTTGAAAACGGAGCCTTCAAGCCGGACAGCAGGACACTTCGGGGCTCAAAGTTGCGGCAGTCATGATGAGCGATCACATGGCGTCATCATCATTTATTTATTATTTTTATTTATAACAACAAAAGATTTACAAGTAAAACAGAATACAGTCTCTGTAAACTATAGTTCATTTTTAAACAATAAGAGAATTATGAATTAACTATATAACAAACTCATGAGAGAAATAAGGGGAAACGAGAGGGGAATATAAACAAACGAACAGGCCTATTAAATACAAAGCAATAAGCACAAATTCTAGAAGTTTAAACATCCCTCTAGGCTAATACTACTTGTTTGAATATGCTAAAAAGGGGTTTACATTTATTTACATTTAAAGATATAAAACTTTCCAATATATATTAACGTAAAACCCAAAACAAGTTCTTAAACTATGATTAAGATTATTTTGGATAATGAAAGAATTTTCAAAAAAGCACTTTAATCCAAAAAGATTGAACAAAAAGACATTCTTAAAATAAGTGAGCTCTCAGAAATAAAGGTACAGGAGCAGTCTCTGGGACATTACCTTTTCAAAAGATACATATTTGTACCCAAAGAGTCCACAATAGTACCTTAAAGGTGCATATTAGTACCCAAATTTACCTAAAAAGTACCTTTGAGGTACCATTATGGACCCTTTAGGTACCAATATGTACCTTTTGAAAAGGTACTGCCCCAGAGACTGCTCCTGTACCTTTATTTCTGAGAGTGTGAGCTCCACTTTAAGTAGAAGTTTCCCAGAAAGAGCAGGTATAAAAGGCTTGACAGGAAATAAAATATAAATATATTTTATAATCCTGAAAAATCATTTTATAACTATTTAATAAAAAGTTCTTTAGCTTAATTTGTTAAGAAACCTTTAGGGTGTTAGGATCAATGATGATAATTATTTTATTACAAGTCTGTAAGACTTATTTAAGACAATATTTAGGTTATTCACTAAAATATATCATTTAAATGGTTCATGGAGCTGAATGCAGTAAATAGTCTGTATAAAAAAGGTTGAAAATAAACCTGTGCAAACAAGCTAGCCTTTATAACCAGATTATTTAACAAAAGATGATCACTGCAGTAAAAGATTTGTAGTACAATACTATTTACTGCAGTAAAATATTTGTAGTACAATACTAGTTACTGCAGTAAAATATTTGTAGTACAATACTAGTTACTGCAGTAAAATATTTGTAGTACAATACTAGTTACTGCAGTAAAATATTTGTAGTACAATACTAGTTACTGCAGTAAAATATTTGTAGTACAATACTATTTACTGCAGTAAAATATTTGTAGTACAATACTATTTACTGCAGTAAAATATTTGTAGTACAATACTATTTACTGCAGTAAAATATTTGTAGTACAATACTAGTTACTGCAGTAAAATATTTGTAGTACAATACTATTTACTGCAGTAAAATATTTGTAGTACAATACTATTTACTGCAGTAAAATATTTGTAGTACAATACTATTTACTGCAGTAAAAGATTTGTAGTCCTTTAATAAGCATGATGTGTACAAGATGGAGAGGGTATGAAAAGTGAATTGTTTGTTTTGAAATTTGTGAATCGGAATCTGTCCAATAATAAACCTGAAACACACGTGGTTGTTGTCATGCGGTGAACTCGGCCAATCGTGTAATATCAGTGTCGTCATCAGAGCTCGTGCAGTCGCTCTTCAGATGCTGCACTGGCTGAATCAGTCGTCTGATCTCGGAGCGCTGTCGCTGTACTTTGATGCCACATGTGACAGCAGCATCAATCCGGACAAAATTTCTAACCAGCATGCACTGCTTTAAGTATGCACTGCTTTAAGTATGCACTGCTTTCAGCGCTATATGAAGTCGAACGCACCTAAAAAGGTGAAGGATTTTCATTCATAAACTTAATTTCACAATGAATTAAAAATAAATAGCAAGTAGCACAGAATTAAACAGCTGTATATCTCGTTGTTTAATCAAAATGTTGAAATCAAGCATTTAGTGCAGCATTACTAACGCTTTTATTAGCTGCTGTTAACTAGTCACTAATAAACTAATAAATAAACTAATAACATTAGAGAATGTTTCACTTACACTCACTTGAAGATGAGATTGTGAGAGAGCAAGCTACAGAAGTTTTCATCATCACTCTGTTGTGAAATACAGCATATATATCAGTCCTGATTTCTAATATCATCTGTGATAAACGTGTCTTTATGATTCTGGCGCTGTAAGCATGAAGTCAGCAGTTTCTGTGAGACGGAAGTGCCAGTGTTTGTGTTGTGATGTCAGATATGAGTGTGTGAGATTACTGTATCTATAGTAGATGCTGCACCTTTATTTTGATAGTCATTATACGGCTCTAATGATTTCTGTCTTCTGTACAGGACATTTGTTTAAGTCCTGCTGTAAAGGGTTGTGACCGTGATGTGAATTTCTCAATGGTTATTCAACGTGTGATAATACTAGTAATACCGGTTTCACCAGGGACAGGGTGCTTCAACATAGCTTCTAAATTCTTTCTTTTCTCCCTTGTTTAGTTTTATGGTCTGTCCATATATAACAATATACATTTTTTCTAATGAAATATATTAATGAAGAAAACAAATATACTGTACATTTTTATATACATTGCATTTATTTGTTTGACATCTTTTTATTTAATGTGTTTTTTATATATTATATATTATATATTACAACCATGCAATTGTATTTGCTGAATTTGGTGTTTTAAATATATTTTATATGTTTTTATGTATTTTTTGTAGTATATTTTTAGTGTTTATTTTAGAGTATTATAACTATTATACATATTTATATAGTTATATTACTATACAATTAAATACATTTTTATAAATTCCACATTTGAAATATTAACATTTATTTTTATTTAATGTGCTTATTTATAAGATGCTTTTATCATAACACATTGCAATTGTATTTATTTGTTTTTCTATTGTCATATTATAAAACTAAATTGAGAGTTTTTGTTTATATATTTATATTTCATTTTCTTTTCGGCTTAGTCCCGTTAATAATCTGGGGTCGCCACAGCGGAATGAACCGTCAACTTATCCAGCACATATTTTACGCAGAGGATGACCTTCCAGCCGCAACCCATCACTGGGAACGATCCATACACACCCACTCACACTCATACACTACGGACAATTTAGCCTTCCCAATTCCCCTATAGTGCATGTGTTTGGACTGGGGGAAACCGGACCACCCGGAGGAAACCCACACCAACACCAGGAGAACATGCCAACTCCACACAGAAACGCCAACTGACCCAGCCGAGACTCGAACCAGCGACCTTCTTGCTGTGAGGTGACAGCACTACCTACTGCGCCGCTGCGTCGCCCTATTTATATTTTATATATATATATATATATATATATATATATATATATATATATATATTTGTTTTTAATTTTACATAAATGTAATAAAAAATACACATTGAATGAATTGTATATATTAATAATAATATTTTATTATATATAATAACATATTTCTAAATTATTTTAGCTTTCTTTTTAACATAATAATAATAATAATAATAATAATAATAATAATAATAATAATAATAATAATGTAATACTGTATTGTTTGTGTACTGTATATGTGCATGCAGACAGTGTCCACTAGATGTCAGTGTTGTTCAAAGCAATTTCATCACTGTTTTCTTCACGGTTGTGATGTAGGGAATTCCAGCCTGGATCACAATCATCACAGCTTCATACAATCACACAAACCATGAACGATATTTATTTTAAATCATCAAAACCTCACAATTAATAAGTGGTAATGCAGTGTAATTTTCTTATGCATACTCTACTATCTCACATTATGCAATATTGAGTTTGGTCACCTATGCATTGATCAACTGCGTGTGTTAGATAGTGTCTCACGTACAGTATAGATCATGTGCATCCCATAGTGCTGGTCCAGGCTGAAGGATGCATGCCTTTAATCCCCTCTTTGGGAATTATCAGGGCGTTTTCCATCTGCCGGAGCTGGAGGAGCAGTCAGTGTCTGGAGCTGCACTGGACCAGTGCAGATAAGCAGCTTTCAGACAAGAGAAGCGTCCATCTGCTGGACACAGTGACCACCAGACCTTTACTATAGTAAATACTGGAGGTGTGTAGTACTTGAACATTCCACATGCTGACGTTATGGACTGTGCAGAAAAACAACTAAAACTAGTCTTGAGAGATTGCCATTGACTGTGTGTTTACGCTGCAAGTCTTAAAGGGACAGTTCACCCAAATGTGAAAACTGTATTTTTTTACACACACCTCACTTGTTTCAAACCTTTACGAGTTTCTTTCTTCTGTTAAACACAAATGAAGATATTTTGAAGAATGTCAGAAATCTGTAACCATTGACTTCTATTGTATATGTTTTTCCTACTATGGAAGTCAGTGGTTACTGATTTACAGCATTCTTCAAAATATCTACCTTTGTGTTTGACAGAAGAAAGAACAACTAAAGGCTTAAAAGCACATTAGGGAAAGTAAATAATGAGTACATTTTAGTAAATACTATTTGTTTTTCCTACTATGGAAGTCAGTGGTTACTGATTCACAGCATTCTTCTAAATATCTACCTTTGTGTTTGACAGAAGAACCAAACAAATAAAGACTTGAAAGCACATTAGGGAAGTAAATAATAAGTACATGTTAGTATATAGTATTTGCTTTTCCTACAATAGAAGCCAGTGGTTACTGATTTCAGCATTCTTCTAAATATCTTCTTTTGAATTCAACAGAAAAAAGAAACTCATAAAGGATAGCAGCCAATTAAGGGAGAGTAAATAGTGAGTAAACTTTAATTTTTGGGTGAACTAATCCTTTAATGCACAGATCTGAATCATGTCTGATTTTTTCTGTAATCATAAAGACAATGTTAAAGCATCTAAGGTCAGAACATGTAGTATTTTTTCTGAATATTAAGGTTTGTAAACCCCTCCCTTCCATAAGCCCGCTCTGATCTGATTGGTCAGTTGGCCAAGTCTGTTTTGATTGGTCTTTCCTTGTGTGAAATCCAACAGCAGGTAAAAAAAATCTTAATATTTGCATTGGAAAATATATATAGTACTAATACTAATGCTCAAATTTATAGATTTTAATAGATTTTTTAAATTATTAGATTTATTTATTTATTTATTTATTTATTTATTTATTTATTTATTTATTTTTAAGCTCGTCCTTAAAAATATAACCTGGAGTTAGTGATGTTTTAGTGTTTACTGATACACTTATTTAGTTTGTTTTGTATTTGTTTATTTTATTTTACCCTATATGCCTTTTTATTTATTATTTCATATTTTATGTAGCTTTTAAATTATTACTAAATAAATTATTATTATATAAATTTATTACTATTTAAAATTTTTTAATTTACATTTTAATAAACACATTTAATAATACATGTTTTTCTACAGGTCTATACAGTTACCTTTACTATGTTTACAATACAGATATTTTTTATTGTTTTATTTTTCATTACTTAATTTTTAATGTCACTCAGTTTAATTTAAAGTACATGAGATGTTGCAGCTAGCTATGTTTTCAATAATTTATTAGATTTGCAGTAATGAAAGTGTTTTACCATGGTTTTAATGATATTAAATCTGCCAGAAAAATCTTTTTACCCTAAATATTTCAGGGTTGTCTCCACAGAGAGTGTGTTTGTCTGGTCTGGTCTGGTCTGGCGGCGGCTGCTGTTTTTGCTGTCGTGCTTGTAGTTGTAGTTTCATGCACTCGTCTGCCTGATGGTTCTGGACAGAGTTCCTGTTTCAGCAGCATCTGGAACAGATGCACAGCACACCGACAACATCTTTACATGGCCAAGGGTTAAAAATAGACTCCAAAATACAACAGTGAGCAAAAATACTACAGATCGGGACACCAGGCTTTGTGTTATTTTTAAAAACAGAACAGTTCTGTAATATTTGCACTTTTAAAAAAATTTCATTTATATAATTTAATGTTTTAAATTTAATGCAGAATTTAACTTAAATGTAATTATTATGCAACAAACTTATTCCTTAATGTTAGTTGGTAATGGAACATTACAGTCTTTAAAAATAAAACGCGCACGCACGCACGCACGCATGCACGCACGCACGCGTTTATAAAGATTCTAAATAACATATGGAAACAACATAATAATGCAATATTATTTATAGTATAATGTTAATATTACGTAAAACATTTTTTTCATTATTATTATTATTATTATTATTATTGTTGTTGTTATTATTGTTATTAATATAAATAATTTAGTTTATTAAATAAATAAATCAATAAATAAATAAATAAGATTTGTTTTCAGAAAAAAATGTTTGAATTTGTGAAATGTATTGTTTATTTGCTAATTCTAATATTGTTACTACTCTTTTAAAATGACAATTTTGTCAATTTTTTTTGTTCTAAAGAGAATGTGAGTTGTTTGTTAATAAAAATTATATATATATATATATATATATAAAATGTTTATTCATGAGCTACTTAAGAATTTCAAAACAATATTCGTGATATAATATATAGTAATGCAATATTATTGAAAATAGCTTTTGCATGTATCTAATTCATCTTTATTTGTTTTAATCAAATTTTCATACTTTATTTTTTAATTTATAGACCATTTCAATGTGGTCATGTCATTGGCCCATAAACATTTCCTGCTTGTTATCAAATTATTTCATAACTGAAACAAGAGGCAATTCAATCATAAAGTTAAAACAGCCATCATAACATTATTTATCTAAATGTGTCTCCTTTTTAGATTCTTGGAAGCTATAGAAATTAAAAATGTAAAACAGGAAATACCTTGGGACTATTGTTTTCATATACATCCCTCAAATTGGCTTATAAAGACAGCGTTGTTTGCTTGGATGTATGTATATATTTAGATATTTAATGAAATATTGTATTAACGTTTACAAACATACATTTACAAAATAGCATTATAAATCTAGACCAATCATACATACATATACGTATATATATACACATACACACACAGTTGAAGTCAGATTTATTAGCCCTCCTTTGAGTTTTTCTTTTTTTTATATTTCCCAAATGATGTTTAACAGAGTAAGGAAATTTTCACAGTATGTCTGATAATATTTTTTCTTCTGGAGAAAGTCTTATTATTTTTTTCAGCTAGAATAAAAGCAGTTTTTAATAAAAAAAAAAAAAAAATCAATTTTAAGGTCTGTATTATTAGCCCCTTTAAGCAAATTTTTTTTGCAAGCCTACTGAACAAAGATATATGTATATATATATATATATATATATATATATATATATATATACATACATACATACATACATACATACATACATACATACATATATATATACATATAAACATTATAAACATACATATATATATATGTGTGTGTGTATGTATATGTGTGTATGTATGTATATATGTATATACATACACACATATATATATATATATATATATATATATATATATATATATATATATATATATATATATATATACATACATACATACATACATACACACACACACACACACACACACACACACACACACACACATATATATATATATATATATATATATATATATATATATACATACATATATATATATATATATATGTATATGTGTATATATATATGTATATGTGTATATATATGTATATGTGTGTGTATGTATGTTTGTTTGTGTGTGTATATATATATATATATATATATATATATATATATATATGTGTATATATATATATATGTGTATGTATGTATATATGCATATACATACACACACACACACATATATATATATATATATATATATATATATATATATATATATATAAATATATATATATATATATATATATAAATATAAACATATATACACTATTGTGTTTGTCTAACATATTTTAAAACACTTAATCTACTTTAGTCTAATCTTAGATGGTTCCTTTTTAATTTCTGATGAAAATATGAGTGCAGCCTGTGCTTAACTGCTTTTTAGGCTGGTTAGGTTTATTAAGTGCTTATTGTGTTGCTAATGTTCATTCTTGTGTATTTTTCTGCTCTATGAGCTCATGTGGCTTTTGTTCCTATTGCCTTTTGTATGGCGACAGGCTTCATTAGATCCATTTTCTTCCCCATCATCCCCCCTTGCGCTGCAGTCAGCGGTCTGTCCATGTTAAACTCTCCTCATATACGTTGTTCAGGCTCACTGAGCATTATAGCGTGTTATTTTTAGCCTCCAGTGATTACAGGACTCCCATGCGTTACATGTTTTCAAACAGTAAACGGAGCGGCGCTCAGATTAAACAGCATCTCGTTCTACAGCGGACGGGATTATTGCATAATGTCGTATAGACTTTCAGTCGCTGGGACTAACATTGGATTGCTGCATATTATTTCAGTGCAAATCCTTGTAATCTAATATCCAGTGGTTTTTCGACCGGTGGAGCGCGGCCCGAAAGTGGGTCACAGGTCTGTTCTGACAGCAGGGACTAAAACAGTCGTGAACGCTGATAATAAATGCAACTAACCGTATAATTGTGCATAGTTAGTCGGGCTCTATCCTTTCTGTGATGCAGAAAACCAGAACGGAATCACGGAAATCCACATGGAGATGAATAAATTAAAAGTAGCACCAGACAACTGTGTGTGTGTAAATGAAACTGTGATTACTCAAAGGGATAGTTCACTTAAAAATAAAACTGTGCTGTTCATTTTGTCCATAATAACACTGAATGTGCTTTTCAGGTCTGTAAAAGCAAGCCGCACAACAACGACATATTGATTAATGTGCGCATGACATCAAAACTAACCATCTTGATTTTGTTAGCTCACATTGTGCGGTTTTGTTGTGTACAATTTATCTGTGTCAAAAAACAATGCTTTGCCCTTTAGAGGTGTGAACCTATACTGGTCTCACGGTTCGGTTACGATTATCATGCTATCGATTCGGTCCAATTCGATATTTCGGTGCATCACGGTGCATTGACCATGCTTTCCATACACAGTGTTGTATTTTTGGGGGTGGCTATAACAAGCTGTCTGTATAAACACACACACATGGACACACAGCACCACACTGTCTCTCATTCACACACATACACAAACATAGACAGCACCAAACAAAAACACACATGCACGCGCACTCACACACACACACACACCACGCACACTTGCTTGCTTGCTTGCTCGGGAGCGATATTGTGAGACTATAAATTACACCAGTGTTAAAATTACACCAGATTTACCAACTGCTCCCGTGCTTTTATTCGGAAATCCCGCGCTGCATGAAATCTGGTCTGATCCCGCAACAATGCACAGGAACATACAGCATACAGCCGAGAGGAAAAGAGAGGGGATGAAAGTTACGCCAGCAGGTGCAATGGAGTTCACTTTCATTCCCTCAATCGCAGAGAAATAGGGGCTTCTGCTGTAAGTGCCAGTGATAGACTTTCCAGAAAACACACACACAGTGCCTGTAGTGTTGTAAATACCCACGCTCGCCTCCCTCGCAACAGAGCGCATATGAGATAAATGCCGTCAGTACATAATAACCGGTTATGATTATTACTGAACCGATACCGAATTGTCTGTGTCTGCATCGTGGTGCGCAGAAGAAACAATTAATTTTGACACCCCTATTGCCCTTGTAAACTTTAATTGAAATCTGAAAATGCACTTTCTGTTTGTTCTCAGTTAAATTCTCAGGTTAGGTCTTTCTAAGGTATTGGGCGTGGCTAACATACTTAACCGCGCCCCTCCAGCTGTCAGTTTTGACATCAAACAGAAATGGTGATGAGGACGAGTCTGTTAGGGTTTAATAACTCCCCCCAAACCCTTTTCCCCATCTTTCTGAATGACACGCTTACTTTACTACAGCCAATCAGCTTGCAGTTGAAAAAACAAGCCACGCCCATTTTTTTTCTAATTTAATGTTCTGTTTCTATAGGACTGCGTTATAATAGTAAGCTTCAGGTTCATGTGGACTTGAAGACTGGCGAATTTTTGGACGAATAAATTAAAAGTAGCGCCGGCAACTGTGTGTTAATATGAAACTGCAAAGTGATTACTTAAAGGGTTAGTTCACTGAAAAATAAACATGTGCTGTTCATGTTGGCCATAACACCGAATGTGCTTTTCAGGTCTGAAAAAGCAAGTCGCACAGCAGTGACATTTTTGTTAGTGTACACATGAAATCAAAACTAACCATCTTGATTTTGTTAGCTCACATTGTGCGGTTTATTTATAAACTCATTTCGAGAGGATCACGTGCTTATGATTGAACATGGCTCATACCGCATCAGCTCCGTATATTGCACCAATCAGATGAATACTACACACTATATATAACCAGAGTTTTCCACTTAAGCCATCTTCGTCTTGAAGAATCCCCCCTTCCACCCCTACTCCTCCCCTTCTCCTGATAGGGGGGCACGGCGGCCCAGTGGTTAGCACGGTTCTCTCACAGCAAAAACATCACTGGTTTGGTCCCTTAGCAGGCCGGTCAGCGTTTCTGTGCGGAGTTTGCATGTTCTCAGATTTTTTCCAGGTTTTCCTGTTTCCTCCCACCGCCCGAAGACATACACCATAAGTAAATTGATTACTCCAAAGTAGCATCTTAAGACAAACTCTTAGCCAGCATATCTCAGCACGTTCACAAGCAGGGGAGTTCCCGAGACCTACCTGAGCTCAAACTCCCTTCAAACGGGAGGAAGCCCCGGACTCGAGGATATTCTGAGCTCAGGGCTCTCTCCGGGGACAGCATGCCAAACACGCTTTATTATTAATCATCAGCTAAGTGTTTTGTGGTGAATTTATCTGTGTCAAAACACAATAGTTAGGTCTTGTAATCTTTAATTCAAATCTGAAATGCACTTCCTGTTTGTTCTCCGTTAAATTATCTAATTAGGTCAGTCTGAGGTATTGGGTGTGGCTAACATACTTAACCACACCCCTACAGCTGTTAGTTTTGACATCGCCATGACAACAAGCAAAAATGGTAAGGAGGAGGAGTCTGTTAGGTTGTAATAACGCTCCACAAACCCCTTTCCCCATCTTTCTGAATGAAACGCCTACTTTACTACAGCCAATCAGCTCGCAGTTGTAAAAACAAGCCAGTGTTGTTTGTGTTGTGTTGTTTGTGTTGGTGTTTTCTCATTTAATATTTCATTTCTCTATGAAGTAGGTCACAATACAAAAAAAGGTCACAGCTTCCGATTCATGCAGACTTTAGTAAGTGACAGTACACTAGTGTGTTGCTGCAAATATGACTGTATTCATGTGATGCCAGTGGGTATAATTTTGTCATCACAGTGACATTTTGACAAAGGATTGTTGAAGTTTGTGTTGTGTCGTGTGTTTAATGTTGTAACGCAATGAACCAAAGTTTAGGAGAAATTATTCAAGCAATTGGCAAAAACTTGTGTTGGTAGACATTAAAATGTGAAACACTTTGTTTTCAGCACACTGCCTGTGTGTGTGTGTGTGTGTGTGTGTGTGTGTGTGTGTGTGTGTGTGTGTGTGTGTGTGTGTGTGTGTGTGTGTGTGTGTGTGTGTGTTCAAGTGCTGGAGGTGAAATTAAAAGGTCGCATAATCGCATTTTCCCAGGGTGAATGTCAGCAGGACAAAGCAGCATGTCCTTTCTGCATGCAGTGTTATACTTATGCTCACACTATATATACTCCTCTTGCATGTTATTACTGCAGAAATTCTGTATCTCACTGTTTTCTACTAAAGGTATAAACAGTCGTAAGATGGGACTAAAGCAAACATACATAAGACACTAGGACTTGTTTACAGAATCTGAATCATGAATACAGGAGTTGCTTGAGTCTTTGGAGAGGTTGTTAGGGTGTTGCTATGTGGTTGATGGTGTTTCGAGTGATTTGTTGTCTTGCTTTGTGGTTACTAGGGTGTTGCTATGATGTTGATGGTGTTTGAAGTGTTTAAGCGTGTTTCTATATGGTTGATGGTGTTGCTATGTGGTTGACTGTTAATTTTTTTAATGCTTTCTAGTGGTTGTTAAGGCGTTGCTATGTGGTTGATGGTGTTTTCAAGTGATATGTTGTGTTGCTTTGTGGTTGCTAGGATGTTGTCATGTGTTTGCTGTTCTAAGTGTTTAAGCGTGTTTCTAAGTGGTTGATGGTGTTTTCAAGTGATTTGTTGTGTTGCTTTTTGGTTGCTAGGGTGTTGCCATGTTGATGGTGTTTGAATTGTTTAAGCATGTTGCTATATGGCTGATGGTGCTTTGAGTGATTTGTTGTGTTGCTTTTTGGTTGCTAGGGTGTTGCTATATAGTTGATGGTGTTCTGAGTGTTTTAGTGTAATTATATGTGATTGACTGTTCTGAGTATTTTAATGTGTACTGTTGTTGCTAAGTTGTTGCTTGGTGTTCTGGATGTTTTAGTGTTGCTTTGTGGTTGTTAGGGAGTTGCTATGTGGTTGGTGATGTTTTCGAGTGATTTGTTGTGTTGCTTTGTGGTTGCTAGGGTGTTGCCATTTGTTTGATGTTGTTCTAAGCGTTTTAGTGTGTTGCTATGTGGTTGGTGTTTTTTTGAGTGATTTGTTGTGTTGATTTTGGTTGCTAGGGTGTTGCTATATAGTTGATGGTGTTCTGAGTGTTTTAGTGTAATGAATGAGTATTTTAATGTGTTGCTATGTTCTGTTGTTGCTAAGCTGTTGCTAGGTGTTGTAGATGTTTTAGTGTTGCTTTGTGGTTGTTAGGGTGTTGCTATGTGGTTGGTGATGTTTTTGAGTGATTTGTTGTGTTGCTTTTTGGTTGCTAGAGTGTTGCCATGTTGTTGATGGTGTTTGAAGTGTTTAAGCATGTTTCTTTATGGTTGATGGTGTTTCTATGTGGTTGACATTTTAATTTTTTGATGCTTTCTAGTGGTTGTTAGGATGTTGCCATGTTGTTGATGGTGTTTGAATTGTTTAAGCATGTTGCTATATGGCTGATGGTGTTTCAAGTGATTTGTTGTGTTGCTTTGTGGTTGCTAGGGTGTTGCTATGTGGTTGATGGGGTTTTCGAGTGATTTGTTGTGTTGCTTTTTGGTTGCTAGGGAGTTGCCATGTGTTTGATGTTGTTCATGGTGTTCTAAATGTTTAAGTGTGTTGCTAAATGGTTGATGGTGTTTCGAGTGATTTGTTGTGTTGCTTTATGGTTGCTAGGGTGTTGCCATGTGGTTGATGGAGATCTGAGTGTTTTAGAGTAATGATATGTGGTTGACTGTTCTGAGTATTTTAATGTGTTGCTATGTACTGTTCTTGCTTGGTGTTCTGGATGCTTAAGTGTGTTGCTTTGCGGTTGTTAGGGTGTTGCTATGTGGTTGATGACGTTTGGAGTGATTTGTTGGGTTGCTTTTTGGTTGCTAGGGTGTTGCCATGTTGTTGATGATATTTGAAGAGTTTAAGCGTGTTTCTACGTGGTTGATGGTGTTTTGAGTGATTTGTTGTGTTGCTTTGTGGTTGCTAGGGTGTTGCCATGTGTTTGATGTTCTAAATGTTTAAGTGTGTTTCTATGTGCTTAGTGGCGTTTTCAAGTAATTTGTTGTGTTGCTTTTTGGTTGCTAGGGTGTTGCCATGTGGTTGATGGAGATCTGAGTGTTTTAGTGTAATGATATGTGGTTGACTGTCCTGAGTATTTTAATGCTATGTACTGTTGTTACTTGGTGTCCTAGATGTTTTAGTGTGTTGCTTTGGTTGCTAGGGGGTTGCTATGTGGTTGACTGTGTTAATTTTTTAACGCTTTTTAGTGGTTGTTAGGGTGTTGCTATATGGTTGGCGGTGTTTTTGAGAGATTTGTTGTGTTGCTTTTTGGTTGCTAGTGTGTTGCCACGTGGTTGATGGTGTTCTAAATGTTTTAGTGGGTTGTCATGCAATTGAGTGTACTGTAGTTGCTAAAGTGTTGCAAGGTGTTCTGGTTGTTTTGGTGGGTTGCTTTGTGTTGACTTTTTTTTTTAATGTTTAGTGTGTTGCTATGTGGTTGTTGTTCTGTGTTTAGTGGGATGCTATGTGGTTGATAATGTTCTTCTGAATAATGTATTGTGTAGTTGCTAGGGTGTTCCAAGTTGTTTTGGGTGTTTTAGAGTATTGCTTTGTGGTAGCTATGATGTTGTTCTGTGGTTACTAAGTGTTTTAGTGTGTTGCAACATGATTGCTAGGGTGTTATGATAAGCATCTTTGGGGTGGTTGTTAGAGTGTTTCTCAGCGGTTACTTAGTGTTTTAGTTTGTTGCTATGTGATTGCTAGAGTGTTATTATAAGCATATTTTGGAGTGGTTGTTAGGGTGTTTCTCAGCGGTTACTAAGTGTTTTAGTGTGTTGCTATGTGATTGCTAGGCTGTTATTATAAACATATTTTGGAGTGGTTGTTAGGGTGTTTCTCAGTGGTTGAGTGTTTTAGTGTGTTGCTATGTGATTGCTTGGGTGTTATTATAAGCATCTTTGAGGTGGTTGTTAGTGTGTTGCTCAGTGATTACTAAGTGTTTTAGTGTGTTGCTATGTGATTGCTTGAGTGTTATTATAAGCATCTTTGAGGTGGTTGTTAGTGTGTTGCTCAGTGATTACTAAGTGTTTTAGTGTGTTGCTATGTGATTGTTAGGGTGTTATTATAAGCATATTTTGGAGTGGTTGTTAGGGTGTTTCTCAGCGGTTGAGTGTTTTAGTGTGTTGCTATGTGATTGCTAGGGTGTTATTATAAGCATCTTTTGGGTGGTTGTTAGTGTGTTGCTCAGTGGTTACTAAGTGTTTTAGTGTGTTGCTATGTGATTGCTAGGGTGTTATTATAAGCATCTTTTGGGTGGTTGTTAGTGTGTTGCTCAGTGGTTACTAAGTGTTTTAGTGTGTTGCTATGTGATTGTTAGGGTGTTATTATAAGCATCTTTGAGGTGGTTGTTAGTGTGTTGCTCAGTGGTTACTAAGTGTTTTAGTGTGTTGCTATGTGATTGCTTGGGTGTTATTATAAGCATATTTTGGAGTGGTTGGTAGGGTGTTTCTCAGTGGTTACTAAGTATTTTTTAGTGTGTTGCTATGTGATTGCTAGTGTGTTATTATAAGCATCTTTGGGGTGTTTGTTAGGGTGTTTCTCAGCGGTTACTAAGTGTTTTAGTGTGTTGCTATGTGATTGCTAGGGTGTTATTATAAGCATCTTTGGGGTGGTTGTTAAGGTGTTGCTGTGGTTACTAAGTGTTTTAGTGTGTTGCTATGTGATTGCTAGGGTGTTATTATGAGCATCTTTGGGGTGGTTGGTAGGGTGTTTCTCAGCGGTTGAGTGTTTAAGTGTGTTGCCATGTGATTGCTAGGGTGTTATAAGCATATTTTGGGGTGGTTGGTAGGGTGTTTCTCAGCAGTTAAGTGTTTTAGTGTGTTGCTATGTGATTGCTAAGGTGTTATAAGCATATTTTGGAGTGGTTGTTAGGGTGTTTCTCAGCGATTACTAAGTGTTTCAGTGTGTTGCTATGTGATTGCTAGAGTGTTATCATAAGCATATTTTGGAGTGGTTGTTAGGGTGTTTCTCAGCGGTTAGTAAGTGTTTTAGTGTGTTGCTATGTGATTGCTAGAGTGTTATAAGCATATTTTGGAGTGGTTGTTAGGGTGTTTCTCAGCGGTTACTAAGTGTTTTAGTGTGTTGCTATGTGATTGCTATGGTGTTATTATAAGCATAATTGGAGTGGTTGTTGGGGTGTTTCTCAGTGATTGCTAAGTGTTTTAGTGTGTTGCTACATGATTGCTAGGGTGTTATTATAAACATATTTTGGATGGTTGTTAGAGTGTTTCTCAGCGGTTACTAAGTGTTTTAGTGTGTTGCTATGTGATTGCTAGGGTGTTATAAGCATCTTTGGGATGGTTGTTAGGGTGTTGCTCTGGTTACTAAGTGTTTTAGTGTGTTGCTATGTGATTGCTAGGGTGTTAATATAAGCATCTTTTGGAGTGGTTGTTAGGATGCTGCACTGTTTTACTACAGTTCGTTATGCTTCCACAAGTTGAGAATATTGTAAACATACTTTTTTTCTCCATCATCAAAAGAAAAGCCGTGTCTTCCTTAATGCTTTCCGCTTGCTTGTGCTTCTCCCTCTGTGTTTAGTGGGCGTGTTAAACACTCGTGGTATTATGCGAGCGCTCTGTGCCATGGGATGCTGTGAGCGTGTGTGACGTGAGCCGCTGTCGGTACACAGTGTTCCAGAGAGTGGCCTATATACAGCAGAGAGTACATCGTGTCTCCTGCTGCGGCCGCCTCATTTCACATGCTTCCCAGATTATAATCCGGCAGCCCAGAGTGTGTGTGTGTCCTCAGCAGAACTCACAGAGAAGGGTCTCCATTCGGCGTGGGACCCCAGATCTCCATCACTCTCCAATTATTAATCACTAGAGGAGGTTGTCCTGCAGTGAACTCCAGTCCAGACAGCTGTTACATAACGTCTGGGTGTCTTGTCTTGAGAGCTGCCGATGAATTCATTTATTTTGATTTTTTTTTTTTTAATGGGGTTGATTGATGTGTTAGGACAGGGCAGCTTTTAGCATTTCGTGACAAGACTGTGGAATGATACAACGGCAACTTGTGTTAATTGTGCCGATTATTTCCCCCTGAATGCAGAAGTCTTTTATTCGCAATAAAGGCACAGTTTGACCGGTAGCGGTCACTTGTTCAAAACTATAAGAATAACAAAGATGCACGGCTTAATGATGTTGTGAAGAAGTGTAAAATCATGTGGGAGATGTTAATTTCTGGTACACATAGACATACACATTGTGCATTATCCACATTGCAATCAACTAGACTGAAATGCAGATGTTTCACTTTACATTTCTGTATAATCTGTAGTAATCTAATCTTTAAGGATAATTGCAACCCAGGCTCATTCTGAGAACGTAGTCCCGTGGACGTTTCTGGAGACCGCGAAATACGTCCCGGGAGGTACGTATTTTTGCACTTTTTGTTTTCGCGAATTCGCAAGAGGCCGCTGTGCGCGCTTTTTCCCGCGCCGTTCTCGCGTAAACCCGCTGGAGGCCGCTGTCGAACGACATTCCGCCTGTCTGCCTGGATGACAGGATGATTGACCGTGCGACCGGCCAATCGGCTGACCCACCCTCCTCAGTCCCTAAACCCAACCAACGACGATTCACAAAAGCAGTCCAGATAAAGAAAAGCTCTCGTCTAATTTTTACCACGTTTTTGGATTTCGACCACATTCTCACCCTGTGACGAACTTGTTCGCTTCATTTTTTGGATTTTGTTTTTGTTTTCTTACCTGATTTCTGGAACCACTCTTCCCCGGACTCGAGCCCGGTCGTCGTTGTCGTCGTGGTCAGCCCCTGTCTACGCCTCGAGTCCACCAAAGTACACGAAGAGCTAACCGGACAAGCTGGTTGCAGCGGGAAAGCCCTCCTCACGGAGGCGAGCGGCCGGCCGGCAAGCGCCGAAAGGAACGGCGTCACACCACCCCGCAGCGTTCACTTAAAAAAATGAAATGCAGCCGTACGTACCCCCGGCTACGTATTTCGCAGTCTCCAGAAACGTCCACGGGACTACGTTCTCAGAATGAGCCTGGGTTGGATAATTCAGCTAATAATAATGAAATAATCTGTAATAATAATAAACTAATCTGTAATAATAATAAACTAATCTGTAATAATAATAAAATAATCTGTAATAATAATAAACTATTCTGTAATAATAATAAACTATTCTGTAATAAAAATAAAATAATCTGTAATAATAATAAAATAATCTGTAATAATAATAAACTATTCTGTAATAATAATAAACTATTCTGTAATAAAAATAAAATAATCTGTAATAATAATAAAATAATCTGTAATAATAATAAAATAATCTGTAATAATAATAAAATAATATGTAATAATAATAAACTATTCTGTAATAAAAATAAAATAATCTGTAATAATAATAAAATAATCTGTAATAATAATAAAATAATCTGTAATAATAATAAACTATTCTGTAATAATAATAAACTATTCTGTAATAATAATAAACTATTCTGTAATAAAAATAAAATAATCTGTAATAATAATAAAATAATCTGTAGTAATAATAAAATAATCTGTAATAATAATAAAATAATATGTAATAATAATAAACTAATCTGTAATAATAATAAACTATTCTGTAATAAAAATAAAATAATCTGTAATAATAATAAAATAATCTGTAATAATAATAAAATAATCTGTAATAATAATAAAATAATATGTAATAATAATAAACTATTCTGTAATAAAAATAAAATAATCTGTAATAATAATAAAATAATCTGTAATAATAATAAAATAATCTGTAATAATAATAAACTATTCTGTAATAATAATAAACTATTCTGTAATAATAATAAACTATTCTGTAATAAAAATAAAATAATCTGTAATAATAATAAAATAATCTGTAGTAATAATAAAATAATCTGTAATAATAATAAAATAATATGTAATAATAATAAACTAATCTGTAATAATAATAAAATAATCTGTAATAATAATAAAATAATCTGTAATAATAATAAAATAATCTGTAGTAATAATAAAATAATCTGTAATAATAATAAAATAATATGTAATAATAATAAACTAATCTGTAATAATAATAAAATAATCTGTAATAATAATAAAATAATCTGTAATAATAATAAACTAATCTGTAATAATAATAAACTAATCTGTAATAATAATAAAATAATCTGTAATAATAATAAACTAATCTGTAATAATAATAAACTAATATGTAATAATAATAAACTAATCTGTAATAATAATAAACTAATCTGTAATAATAATAAACTAATCTGTAATAATAATAAAATAATCTGTAATAATAATAAAATAATCTGTAGTAATAATAAAATAATCTGTAATAATAATAAAATAATATGTAATAATAATAAACTAATCTGTAATAATAATAAAATAATCTGTAATAATAATAAACTAATCTGTAATAATAATAAACTAATCTGTAATAATAATAAACTAATCTGTAATAATAATAAACTAATCTGTAATAATAATAAAATAATCTGTAATAATAATAAAATAATCTGTAATAATAATAAAATAATCTGTAATAATTCTGTATTATCTCTGTTTTGAAAACGCCGATGTTGAAATGTCAAGATTTCCTCTAATTGGGCACTGGCTCAACTTTTGAATTAGTTTAGGTGATGCAATGAATTTGAGTTTAAGAAATTGTGGAATTGGAGAAATCCATGTTGCATTGATTCTGAGAATTTCAAAAAGAGGCGATTTTTCTGCTTAGTTTTTAACACTAGATGGCGCTTTATGCTTGCTTTTAACAGCAGAGGGCGCTTTACTTTTTTAACAGCAGATGGCGCTCTAGGCTAGTTTTTGCCACCAGATGACGCTCTAGGCTACTTTTTAACAGCAGATGGCGCTCTAGGCTAGTTTTTGCCACAAGATGATGCTCTAGGCTACTTTTTAACAGCAGATGCCACTCTAGGCTAGTTTTTGCCATCAGGTTATGCTCTATGCTTGTTTTTTTAACAGCAGAGGGCACTTTACCCTACTTTTTAAACAGCAGATAATGCTCTAAGATAGTTTTTGCCAGCAGATGACGCTCTAGGCTTCTTTGTAACAGCAGATGCCCCTCTAGGCTAGTTTTTGCCACCAACTGGCGCTCTACGCTACTTTTTAACAGCAAAGGACACTTTACCCTACTTTTGTAATAGCAGATGGTGCTGTAGGCTAGTTTTTGCCATCAGCTGGTGCTTTAGGCTACTTTTTAGCAACAGAGGACACTTTACCCTACTTTTTAACAGCTGATGGCACTCTGGGCTAGTTTTTGCCACCAAATGACGCTCTAAGCTACTTTTTAACACCAGATGGTGCTCTAGGCTTGTTTATAACAGCAAAGGGTGCTATACCCTACTTTTTAACAACAGATCGCGCTCTAGGCTAGGTTTTGCCACCAGATGGTGCTCTAGGCTAGTTTTTGCCACCAGATGGTGCTCTAGGCTAGATTCTAACAGCAGATGGCGCTATAGGCTATATTTTTCCATCAGATGGCCATTGATTTTTTTTAAACGCAGAGGGCGCTTTACCCTACTTTTTTAACAGCAGATGACACTCTAGGCTAGTTTTTGCAATTAGATGACGCTCTGGGCAACTTCTTACAGCAAATGGCGGTCTATGCTTGTTTTAAACAGCAGAGGGTGCTTTCCCTGCTTTTTAAAAGCAGATAGTGCTCTAGGCTAGTTTTTGCTACCAGATGACGCTCTAGGCTACTTTTTATCAGCAGATGACGCTCTAGGCTTCTTTGTAACAGCAGGTGCTGCTCTAGGCTAGTTTTTGCCATCAGCTGGTGCTCTAGGCTAGTTTTTAACAGCAGAGTTCTCATTACCCTACTTTTTAATAGCGGATGGCGCTCTAGGCTAGCTTTTGCTACCAGATGACACTCTAGGCTAGTTTTTAACAGCAGATGACGCTCTAGGCTAGTTTTTGCCACCAGATGATGCTCTAGGCTACTGTTTAACAGCAGAAGCTGCTCTAGGCTAGTTTTCAAGAGCAGATGGCACTCTGCTAGTTTTTGCCACCAGATCACGAGCTAAGCTATTTTTTAACAGCAGATGGTGCTCTAGGCTAGTTTTTGCCACTAATTGGTGTTCTAGGCTAGTTTTTAACTGCAGATGGCACTCTAGGCTAGTTTTTGCCACCAGATGGTGCTCTAGGCTAGTTTTTAACAGCAGAGGGTGCTTTACTCTACTTTTTAACAGCAGATGGTGCTGGAGGCTAGGTTTTGCTACCAGATGGCGCTCTACGCTAGTTTTTGCCACCAGATGCCGCACTAGGCTAGTTTCTAACAGTAGATGGCGTTCTAGGCTAGTTTTTGCCACCAGATGGCACTCTAGGCTAGTTTCTAACTGCACTACCCAACTTCTTAAATAGCAGATGGTGATCTTAGCTAGTTTTTAACTGCAGATGGTGCTCTAGGCTAGTTTCTATCAGCAGTTGGCGCTCTAGGCTAGTTTTTTGCCACCAGATGGCACTCTAGGCTAGTTTCTAACTTCACTACCCAACTTCTTAAATAGCAGATGGTGATCTAAGCTAGTTTTTAACTGCAGATGGTGCTCTTGGCTAGTTTCTAACAGCAGATGACGCTCTAGGCTAGTTTTTTGCCACCAGATGGCGCTCTAGGCTAGTTTCTAACTGCACTACCCAACTTCTTAAATAGCAGATGGTGATCTAAGCTACTTTTTAACTGCAGATGATGCTCTAGGCTAGTTTTTGCCAGTAGATGGTGCTCTTGGCTAGTTTTAACAGCAGAGTGCGCTTTACCCTATTTTTTTTTACAGCAAATGGCGGTCTAGGTTAAATTTAGCATCAGATGACAATCTCGGCTAGTTTGAAACACCAGATGGTACTTTACCCAACTTTTAACAGCAGATGGCGCTCTGGACAAGTTTAAGATTGTACACTCAATCTTAATACACTCAATACACTTAAGATAAAGGCGAGTTTATACATACACATTGAATGCTCATAGGGCGACGCAGTGGCGCAGTAGGTAGTGCTGTCGCCTCACAGCAAGAAGGTCGCTGATTCGAACCTCGGCTGGGTCAGTTGGCGTTTCTGTGTGGAGTTTGCATGTTCTCCCTGTGTTCGTGTGGGTTTCCTCCGGGTGCTCCAGTTTCCCCCACAGTCCAAAGACATGCGGTACAGATGAATTGGGTAGGCTAAATTGTCTGTAGTGTATGAGTGTGTATTGATGTTTCCCAGAGATGGGAAGGCTGGAAGGGCATCCGCTGCGTAAAAACGTGCTGGATAAGTTGGCGGTTCATTCCGCTGTGGAGACCCCAGATTAATAAAGGGACTAAGCCGAAAATAAAATGAATGATTGAATGAATTCTCATAGATGAGAATGCGGTAGCACAGTCGCATTCGCTTTTCAGAAAAAAACTACCGCACTTCACAGCAACACTTAGTACTGGATTGGTTGATTTGGTAGCTGTGATGAGTGTGGGTGGGGCTGAGAGCCATAGGGGCGGAGGAATCCCGTTGACACAAGAGTTTAACAAGTGTAGAGTAACTCCGGATGGATACTTTAGTTTTGTTTACTTTATCAGCTTTGAGTCGTGTCGGTTTTTGTCACAAGATTAATTGAAACGTGCAATTAAATTGTTTAATTGTAAGGAAGTGGATGCAAGTATGGAGTACATGCATTTTTGAAAATCTCAAATTTGATGCAGAAGGGATTTTTCTAATGATTTTTTTTTTTTGCCACAGCCTAATATTTACCATACACCAGGGGTGGGCGATATGACCTAAAATTAATATCACAGTATTTTTCCTCTTTTGAACGGTGACGGTATAATATCATGGTATTACTTTCAATAGCAAAATAATATACATCTCAAGGAAAAACAGACAAAAGAAAGTCTCACTTCTATCGCTCTTTAAAAGTTTTGGTTTGGGTCATTGTAAATGCTCAGTCTCGTTATGAGCTGATCTTCATTTCTCTGTGTTGGTGGAATAAAGCAGGCGAGTCAGCCGCACCAATTTATAAGCAGACAGAGCAGGATTCTCATGATGACCACCAGCGCAATTCCACTCTTTGTTATGAGCCGTAGTTTC